>NC_030416.2:2440259-2640259 GCF_001660625.3 Ictalurus punctatus
GTCTGTCTGTCTGTCTCATTCTGTCTGTCTCATTCTGTCTGTCTGTCTGTCTCATTCTGTCTGTTCCATCTCATTGTCTGTCTGTCTGTCTCATTCTGTTCTGTCTGTCTGATTCTGTCTGTTTGTTCCATCTCATTCTGTCTGTCTCTCATTCTGTCTGTCTGTTCAGTCTCATTTTGTCTGTCTGTCTCAGTCTGTCTGTTCCACATCATTTTGTCTGTCTGTCTCATTCTGTCTGTCTGTCTGTCTGTCTGTCTGTCTCATTCTGTCTCTCATTCTGTCTGTCTGTCTCATTCTGTCTCATTCTGTCTGTCTCATTCTGTCTGTCTCATTCTGTCTCTCGTTCTGTCACTCATTCTGTCTGTCTGTCTCATTCTGTCTTTCATTCTGTCTGTCTGTCTCATTCTGTCTTATTCTGTCTGTCTCATTCTGTCTCTCATTCTGTCTGTCTCATTCTGTCTCTCATTCTGTCTGTCTGTCTGTCTGTCTCATTCTGTCTTATTCTGTCTGTCTCATTCTGTCTTATTCTGTCTGTCTCATTCTGTCTCTCATTCTGTCTGTCTCATTCTGTCTCTCATTCTGTCTGTCTGTCTGTCTGTCTCATTCTGTCTCTCATTCTGTCTGTCTGTCTGTCTGTCTCTCATTCTGTCTGTCTGTCTGTCTGTCTCATTCTGTCGCTCATTCTGTCGCTCATTCTGTCTGCCTGTCTCATCATGTCTCTCATTCTGTCTCTCATTCTGTCTCTCATTCTGTCTGTCTCATCAGTCTCTCTCTGACAGTTTTTCTCTCCCTCCTTCCATCTCTCTCTCTCTCTCTCTCTCTCTCTCTCTCTCTCTCTCTCTCTCTCTGTCTCTCCTCTTAACCCCATCTCTTTCTGACTTTCCTGGTCCATCTGTCTGTCTCTCTCTCTTTCTCCCTATGTACATTGAATTATCTGCCATTTTCCTCCTTAAGTGTATATTAAGTATAAGTGTATGTGTGTATGTGTGTGTGTGTGTGTGTGTGTGTGTGTGTGTGTGTGTGTGTGTGTGTGTGTGTGTGTGTGTTACAAATAGTATAAAGTTGATATTTTTGTGTAGTTGTGATTGTGTTATTGGACACACACACACCCTCACAGTCCCCTCCTCTCTCTCTCTCTCTCTCTCCCTCTCTCTCTCTGGTCTCCTCCTCCTCTCCGTATCAGTCACCATGCAAATGAGACGGAATGTCACTCCTCAGCAGCAGATGGCCAGGGACGATAACAATGGCTCAACACACCACTTTCAGTGTCTGCCACTTTATTGCTAAGGAAACAACAAGCACGAGTGGACGAGTGGACGACTACACACTCACACACACACAGACACACGCACACACACACACACACAGACACACACACACACACACGGCATTAATACTCGCTTCCTTTCCCTAACACGATATATAGAAATCTTGATTTCATCTTTACGTACATACATACATATGTGTGTGTGTGTGTGTGTGTGTGTGTGTGTGTGTGTGTGTGTGTGTGTGTTATCCTTCTCTGTTGTGTCGCTCGGTGACTATGAGAGCTGCCTCAGTAATTATTAGAGTAATTAGATGTAATTCCTCCCTCTGGGCCTCTACACACACTCTTCTACATCTCACACACAACCATATATGGAAGTGTGTGTGTGTGTGTGTGTGTGTGTGTGTGTGTGTGTGTGTGTGTGTGTGTGTGTGTGCGCATGTGTGTAAGAAGGCATCATGCATGCGATGTGTGACAAAGGCCATAATCGTGCTGACGTCACTGGAACTCTGAAACCGGCTGACTTTTTGTACACACACACACACACACACACACACACACACACACACACACACACATGCGCTTACGTGCAGCCTAAAGCAAACAGCGTGCAAGCGTTTAACAAACAGAGGCCAGATTAGAATGACAAAGAGGGCCACACTTCTGGGAGGAGTCACCAGCGTGTGTGAGAGAGAGTGTGTGTGTGTGTGTGTGTGTGAGTGTGAGTGTGTGAGAGTGCGCTGATATCTGTTTCATGTCCCTTTTTTCTCGTTCCCCCTCCTCGTCTCCTGAGGATAATATGTAAGCACAAACGCAGAGGAGTTTAGGGAACAGAAGGCCATGCTGCTGCTTAAGGTTTGGCCGTTGATCTCGTCTGAGATTTCATTTGAAAGTCTAATTTTCGCGACAGCTTTCTCGACGTTCGTCACATTTATAAAGTCTATACATGAGAGGCGACAGATTTGTTGGCGGCTGAACGTTCTTACAAAATAAAACTACGTGTTTTTTTTTTTTCCCACCCCCCCCCCCCCCACACACACACACACACACCCCACCCCGTCTCTCTATGTAGTAAAAAAAAAAAAAAAAAAATATCCAAAAAAAAAATCTGAAGAGACAAGACCGACGTCTAATCCAACAGCCGCATTAGACACGAAACCACACAAGTCCAACGTTCTGATCATTTCTATCATTTCCTACCATTCATCAAACGCAGCCCATTACAACAGGAAGTGCTTGTCTGTGTTAGATTTGAAGGGGGGGGGGAGGGGGTTATAAAAGGGAAAAAAAAAAAAAAAGCAACAACAGTGCATATTAGAGGTAAAATGAAAGCAAAAGTGGGCGAGATGAAATGACATGTCAGACAAAGGTCCGCGTTTTCCAAAGAATAAAAAAAAAACAGAAAAAAAAGAATTGTTTGATTGCGATTATAAAAGTATCACAGCGGGTCACACGTAATGTCTAAAAGCTTTTTGCATTAGGCTGCCAATTATGTAAGCGAAGTTAAACGTCCCTGCGCCACTTTGTTTATATGCCTCTGTTGAACCTACACATATCACATCAAACCACTCCCGACTGCGGACTTTATATACACGAGCGCCTGTGTGGTGTTTATTTAAATCTTATATCATATATTATATAAACACACAGTATATAAGATCGACAGCCTTCTGAGATTTCACAGAAATCACCACTGGTATTTTTTGTAAGCATTCGAAATACACGATTCACACGCCACGACATTGGTAGGAACTCGCGTGTGTGACGCCGTCGTCACAGCTAAAAGGTCTCGTTTACCAACAAACATCACGGCGGAAGACGATTTCACGCGATTGCGATTACGTCGACCCGGGTAGTTTTCCGCAAAAAAAAAAAAAAAAGAAAAAAGAAGAAGGAGAAGAAAAAAGCACAAAGCAAATCACGTGGCAAATTTTAAAAAATAAATAATTCATAATAAAAAAGGAAAATCAAAATCAAAGCAATTTTGGCCACGACGATTACAACAACAAAAACCTTCGTGAAATCGTGTACGGACTGATATTATTACGATTACCTTATAAATAACACATATACACACACATATTATATATATATATATATATAAAAGGAACAAAACGTGAAAATAATCAACGACAGATTTGTGTGATGCTCAACATCGAGCGTAGTTCCAGTTACCGCCCTAAAGCTGTTTATTTTCCTATAGCGGCATGAATTGTAATGATAAACGGATAAAAACGTGTCACTCTTTAACATGCACATTTTTAAAAAATGCAATCATGGAAAATTACTGTGGAGTAAATAAGGAATAAAACACACAAGGTGGTGTCGTGAAGCGAAGTGACTGTTAGCACACCGACGTGTCGCGTAGGGTTTTATTCCTCTTAAAGCGCAGCAATTTTTAACAATTTTTTAAAATAATAATCATTTTCTTAAAAACCCAGCTTGGCAAAGCGTGAACTCCTCCGTTAGAGGAGACCCCCTTCCCGAAATGTTTTCTTTTTAGTTCGTCGTTACTACAGAACCGTCCGTTATAGAAAACACGCCCGGACCAATCGGAACGGAGAACTCGGCAGCGGCGCGATATAATCTGCCGTAATCAGCCGTGTATCGAGCCACATATTGGGCTCCATCTGCATCCGGCAGGGTTTCAGCAGAACGGGAACACACCTGTGACTGACGATAACACCTGTGTGAACACGGCCTCTCCTTTAGCGAGCGATCAGCCTGAGCAGACGCTAACGAGATAAAAAATACACGGGGCATGAGCGCTACATCACATCGTCCTGACTCACACTTCAGTCATGAAGACACCTATTAAAATCCGATTCCTTTTTTAAAAAATCCTTCAGACTGAAGTGGAACTGGTACGCGGGAAACGATCACGTTCGATAATCACGCGGCGGCGGAGGGACGGTATATGGAAATGTTTACATATAAAACAACACTACTGTATCATTTTTTTTTAGGATTGATTATATTATATGTATCGTTTATTACATTTGCGTGATCACGTACGTGATTTGTACGTGAAAAAAGGTGCGCTTTTTTTCATGTCTTTCTAGCGATGTATTAAAACGCCAAAAAATGATAGCTGATTTTCCTGCTGTTTTCAGTAAAGCGCTTCGGTTAGACAAAAACATTTCAAAGCTTAGTAGTATTTAACGACCAAAAATTATCGGGTAAAGGTATCGCTGTCGGCTCATGCTCACGTCGCCTTAATTAAGAATCGTTTACAGCGTTAGCATTCATAAACGATAAGTCATGTTATCCAAGTGATTAACGTTTTTTGTTTTTTTTAAATAACAAATAAGCCATATATTAATTAAATAATTAGTCAGTGTGGACCTGTTTAATGGTGGGGTGCCAAAATTTACACCCACAGCACAAAGGTCAGATATATTTGCAAGGAATAATACCACTTGGTGGCGTGCTGTCACAGGAAAATAATCCACAATGACGATAAGTCACGTTTCCAATAACAGCATGCGTGAAGTTCCTCGGAGTATCCCTCCTACACCGCAGAAATCTGCCGGGAATTACCATTTTTTAGAACGACTTGACGAGGTTTTGATGCGTTCGCTGATACGTTCGAACGTCCTCGAAAACAAGTCCGTACGCGCTATCACTTACGCCAGAGCGGAACAAGACGAAAACGCTCGACACTGGAGACTCCTTCCAAAAAAGTTAAACAGACGTCGTCTCACGGAAAATTTCAGCATGTCGACGATTGCGCACGTTTTTTTAAAAATACATCCGTTTTCGTGGCGCGTCCGTCGTACAAGTCCCTGTAAACAAGCTGTTACTATAGAAACCACAACTACAAAGAAATTCATCACATTCTGACCAAATCACAATCAAAACGAAACCATTTCAGAGATCCTAATTATTATCCATCACCAGATTAAACGCTACATTTCCTCTTTTTGATTTGTTTGTTGTTGTTTTTTTTTTTAAATTTTGGAAATAATATTTTCGGAGATAGATAAAGGAAAGTAAACAAAGAAAAGCAATTGTTAAAAAGCCGCTGAAGTCACACGTATACATTACACATTTTTGTTTCTCTTCAAAAGTCATCAGTGATTTCCTCTTTTTCCGTTTGCTGCCTGATGCTTGCGGCGTTTCAACCTAAAACAAACATCTGACTTGCGCACGTCTTGTTTTGCATCGCGCGTTGCTTTTTGTCCACAACGCGTTGCTGCTTATGAAAATGTCAGGACTTTTTTTTTTTTTTTTTGAATCGTTCAGGATTAAGTCATTTGTTTGAGGTTGGCTCAATTTAATAGCCAAACCGTGTACACATGATACGTCTGAGTTCCAGACGCGGGTGCCGATGATTACCGAGGACAGCCAGAGCGGCTGTTTTGCGCGTATTTGTTAGAAAACGTAACCCGAAGAGTAAAGGGGGGGCGCTCCGTACAACCCGGCATCGCTTCTGTGGTATTTCACTGTGTAAAACCTAGTCACGTATTTAGCTCTGAAAGACGGGTATGCTGAGGGGATCGCTCTTAGCATTCAGGATAAACGCTGGCGTGAATAAGCAATAAGCAAAAGTAACTCAAGAAGTTAACACACGTGTTCGTTTATATTAAACCGCCGCGCCGTCGTGTCGACGCTCAGTTCTCTCGATGCTGATTGGTCAGAAAGTGTCGATTCGTTTCCTCCAACAGATTCTCTGATTCGAGTCATTAATATTAACGCACTCGTTCTAGTTCTTTATGGCTTCTATAGTAACAGCTCGTTCGCAGGGACTTGTACGGTGGACGCTTCACTTCACATGAAGACTTTAAAAGACGTGTTTAACGTACGTGGAATTCGCGCCCAAATAAATGGGCGTGCCCACGTTCAGCACTGAATATCTTTGTGATGTCACGCTCCACAGTAGTGGTTAATAGGCTCATATGAAAGTAGACACTCAGGGCTTTAAGAATTTGTCAAGAGGTGGGAATAGTTTGCCCAGCTGTTTGGCTCGCACCCCTGCAATTTCCTCATGATACTCTACACACAGAAACCCAACAGCGTCCGGTCAGTGTGACAGTCCCGTGACCCCTCTCATCAACGAGGTGTTTCCGCCTGCAGAACTGGGTGTTTTTTTGTTGTTGTTGTTTTCGCAGCATTTTGTGTAAGTTCTAGAGACTGATGTGTGTCAATGTACTGCAGGCACATGATTGGCTGATTGGAGAACCACATGAATGAGCACTAACAATGATAGAAAGTCATGTTTTGGTTGGGGGAGGGGGGGGGGGTTTGGTTCTTTAAGCCTAAGACCTCAACTTTCATCAACGATAAATATATTTCACCAAAACGATGCGTTTCTGTTTACTTTCTTACCTCACCTTGGCGTCTTCCTGCATAGATCATGTTGTGTAAGGAGCTCTTCAACCTCTTCAACTAGGTGGCGGTGCAAATGCTAGAACTTGACTTCTGATTGAGAAACACGCGAGAGAGGAACATATTTCAGAGCTATACGTAGCAGAAAAATGTCGCATTTCCGGCACGTGAAGGTCGGCGCACGTATAGAGGAATCGGTTTGGCCTTTACACTAGAGCGCCTCAGTTTGCGAGCGCTATTCAGCGGCACCCTCGAGAGTACAAATAAGCCACTTATTAACGTGGATGACAATGTTTTGATTGCATCCAATGCACCACACCGAATCAGCATGCAAATGCCCTTTCATCAAAACAAAGACATTGATTATGAGGTAAGTTTTTTCGGCACAAGTAGGCCGCTTGGAGTGATTAATGGTCCTCCGCCATTGATTTCTTTTTGTTTAGATCTTTGCTAACTTTTCAGGAGATACAATTATAATTTGTTCGTCAACAATAACTCCAATCTGGGGCACTCGAACTAAAAAAAAAAAAAGAAAAAGAAAAAAGAAATTAAAAAAAAGAAGCTTAATAAGGTCTTCTCTGTGATTTGTCCTTTGAGCGGCAAAGTGAATTCATCTGGGGGAAAGAAAGAGGACGTGGCGGGGTTGGGGGGGAGGGGGGGGGGGGTTGAGGGGGAGAAAGGTCATTCACTTCGCAGTTTTGATTCGTCTGATTTGATCGCTGTCTTCGTTTAAACAAAAACAGCGACGCGGAATGGAAGTTTCTCTCTCCGGACGGGAGAAGAACTGTGATGACTGCTGTGAAAACAGCCGTATAGCGTTCTAACCAACTAACATCTCTGTATGTGTTGATGGATCAGGTTTTGAATACCGTATAACTTATTCAACGGCAAAGAAGTGCTACGTCGAGCGGCCATCTTGATTTGATGTCACTTGCTGAATTGAGGAGATTCCGATTTTCCGAGTTGACGGGGAGGAGTGTTTTCTTTCTTTCTTTTGTTTTTCTTTCCTACTTGGAGGTTGGAAAGCCAGAGTCACGGGTTTAAGTCGGACGCAGCACGTGTTCCCGATGTTTTACCGTTAAATAGAGACTGCGAGGACGGATGACTCGAGTGACACCGGCGAGTGTGGTCGTTAAAATAAGAGCACGACTATTCTAACATCGTGACCCCCTTTTTTTTTTCCTCTTTCTTTTTTTGCGTAGATTTATCCATCGCCTCCTTTGACACCGCCTCCTTTTTTTTTTTTTTTCTTTTGCCAGAACATCACAAAAGGCATCAGACACATTAGACTATTTTTGGGCGCTACAATGTTCTATTAGTATTTGCAAGTCAAATGCCCTTGTTCCATCAAAGTAAACCATCAAAGAGCATTTGCATCATTCCTCTGATTTAACACTTTTTGAAAAGTCGCCCCATCCTCCATATTCCTGACTCCTTCTGACTTCTCGCATCATCTCTCCGAGATAGTGATAATACGATTTCGTTGCCTTTTTCTCTTTTTTTTTTTCTTTTTCTTTTTTTCTTCTCCTTTCCTGTTGAGAAACAACCTGGATTATGAGCAGATCACTACATAAACAGCTTTCTAAAAGGAGCCAGCTATTTAAAAAAAAAAAAAAAAAAAAAAGGAAAAAAAAAAAAAAAAAAAAAAAAAGAAGAGGCTGAGGGAATGCAAAGAAGGATTTAAATTTTTAATTTGAATTTATTCCAGCAAGTGAAAGGTTCTTTTGAGAGAGGATTTTGGCAAAGATGATGGTATTTAAAAGTGATAAACAAGCATCTAAAGCTAAAAAAGCAGGAGGCATTTTGTGTGTGTGTGTGAGTGTGTGTGTGAGTGTGTGTGTGAGTGTGTGAGTGTGTGTGTGTGTGCTTTTTCTCGACTATATAGGAGGATTGATAGTCACACAGTCGCATCTCAAGAGCGACTTGACATCGACTCAGGCACATCAAAGTTGTGTTAAATGCAGCGTTTTAAAATCGGGCCTTGCAAACAATTTACTAGTTTTTTGTGTTTAATCAAGAGCGCACAGATTATGTACATCGAAGGTTATAAAAATCAATTACGGAACAGAAAGATGTGCTTCCCACTCTCTGCAAAGTCAGTCGGAGTGTGTGTGTGTGTGTGTGTGTGTGTGTGCTTTAAAATGAGCTTTATCCTTCCTCTTCTCTCTGGGTTTGGAACTGTTGACAGCGAGTACGTGGGCACAGCAAGAAACTACTCAGTATTCCTGAACAAAGCACTAATCCCACAACTAGGAATACAACCATCAGTTCTAAACATTCACACACACACACACACACACACCTGAGAACACACGTTTACAAAACTTTCTCGCACTTTAGGACTTTTTGTGAGGTTGTGAGGAAAGAAGATGACATGCTTCACAAACAAAGAGTTACATCATGCTGTTGCACGGCTAATCCGATCGAGGCCGGTCTTTATCCCTCCGCAAAAACAGCGCCAAGTTTAACAAGAGTCTCGGAGAGCGATCACAGAACCGGTGCTGGATGCGATTTCACGCTGACGCACGGCTCAATCGCGGCGCCCAAACGTGCTTAGAGAACTCTTACCGGGGCGAAAAGAAAACCGAACTTTTAACCGTCGATCCGGACGCGTTTCCAAACGAATACGTGAGCAATACGGTTTTTCGTCTCCGGCATCTGACACAGTGATCCCCCGACTACTAGTAATCGATCACCGTCTGCGTCTGATCGAGGGAATAAACTAATCGCAAACTAACTAACGAGATCATCGTCGCGGGTAAACGATGAGCAGCGTTTATTAGGCGAAGCCCACAGGGGCGTGTGTTCGTTAGAGCAGTCGATGGTGTCGTCGTGTAACACGGTTATCTGGAGACTAAATCGATCGTGACGATGTAGACCTTTCACAACGCATGAATAAATAAGCGTGTGTTATATCAGAGCATAATGATCTACATTTATTAAACCAAGAGTGCTTAGGTGCAGCTAGGGAAGTGCAAGTAATAACGTTCACAAAGCGTGCGACGAGAGTGACGGAAGTTAGCGAGGAAAGGAAACCCTCGGCGTCGTGCCGTTATAGAGAAATAATCAAGTAGTGTGACGAAGCGGAGCCACTCTTACCTCCCCAAAGTCGTTCCGTTACTTACACGGCAATTTGCCAACGATTGTCAGTTTTATTTATTACCATTATTACCATTTTTAGCCATGAAACTGTTCTCTTAGAAAACTCAAGCAAGCAAGAGCTACTTATTTAATAGGATGTACACCATAGCATTGTTGAATTCTCCATTCTGATTGGCCAGAAGGTGTTGGTTTGTTTTCTATAACAGCGGTAGTTCTGGCTGCAAACGGACCGATTTATATCAATGAAATGCTTTGTTTTTAGAAGTTGTACAGAGACTAAAAATGTGTGCTTAACGTACAGTCTTTTCTCGGCTTCAAAGCGGTTTGCTTTTCTCCCGTAGGCAGCTCTCTGATCTTCATGTCGGTTTATCCTTTTTTTCATCAACAAGTTCAGTCTTCCTAAAGTCTAAAACCAAAGAGTAGACGTTCTGAGCTATTTACTGTTTAAACAATCAATCTAACAAGAAACACCTCCCAGTCATAAGTTCCCATTTATTTATTTTTTTGCTCGCCTAAAAATCGGGGCGGGTCTGATACGAAAGGTTCTATGTTTTATGCCGTTTGACACGTCTAGCTATAAATGCCAGGAATATAAAAGCTGAAATTCTAGCCTTGAGAACTGAGAACTAGCCTCGCCGTTCCAGTAGTTTCCGACGGGACTGTATAATGTGTGTAAGAAAACATCATCGTCGATATGTTTGCGTTTTCTGTAAGGAGATGATTATTTTATTTAACAAAGTAAGCGCGAAAGCAAGTGCGTGCTCGTTTCACGGACGTTCCACAACAATAAAAGTAACTACAAACGGATAAAAAGTGCTGTGTGATGCTCTAGAAAAATACATGAAATGTTCGTTTATACACCACTGAAGCGGTTCTGTGCTTTCCAGTCATCTTGCTTGACTGTTGTTCCCTCTGCTGACTGTAGGGAACAGCGCAGGGTTATGACACACACACACACACAGCAGCAGCATTGTCTCCTGGGAACACTTTCAATAGGCTGTTTCAAAAGGTGCACATGACAATGCCTTTGATGCTATTTATGCAGAGCCTATAGCCAGGCGTGGAAGCAGGTCCTCTCCGGAGCTCTCCGCTGCTGGTGCACTGTAGAAGGACGGACAAACCCGGTGACACACACTGCTCAGGAAACAAGGCCAAGGCAATAACTCAGTGTGGGAGGAGTGTCAGCAAGACACCGAGGTAAAACAGGGAGAAAGTAAAATGGCTTAGACGATTGCATTGGTAATAGGGGAGAGCTTTTTTTTTTTTTGCTTTAGCCATATTTGAATTGTTCTGAAGAGGAAATGGAGACCTTATAAGGCTTACACATCCTTATAACTTCAGCACTGAACCCAGAGCACACGTCATTATATATATATATATATATATATATATATATATATATATATATATATATATATATACACATACATACAGTGGCAAGAAAAAGTATGTGAACCTTTTGGAATTTCATGGTTTTCTGAACAAATTTGTCATAAAATGTGATCTGATCTTCATATAAGTCTTAACAAATTAACAAATATAATGTGCCTAAAATGATAACACTAAATAAATTCTGATCCCTCATGTCTTTACTGAGAACAACGAAAAAAACCCTCATAGTGCCTGTGGAGAAAGTATGTGAACTCTTGAGTTAATGACCTCAAAAACGCTAATTGGAGTCAGGTTTTAGCACACCTGGAGTCTGATTAAGAAAATGAGTTTGGAGGTGTGGACTACAGCTACTCTGATTGATAAAAACCCCTCAAACTTTTGGAGTTTGCTCTGCACAAGAAGCACACGCTCATGTGAGCCATGCCTTGCGAAAAAGAGCTTTCAGAGGAGCTACGAGCCAGAATTGTTGATTCACATAAAGCTGGCAAGGGTCACAAAGTGATTTCAAAGACTTTAGAAATTCACGAGTCTACAGTTAGGCAAACATTCTACAAATGGAGACACTTTGGGACTGTTGCTATTCTACCAAGAAGTGGGCACCCAGTCAAAATGACACCAAGAGTACAACGGAGACTCCTCAGTGAGGTAAAGAAACAACCCCGAAAGACAGCCGAAGATTTGAAGGCATCGTTGGAACTGGCGAACATCTCTGTTCATGAGTCTACAATACGTAAAACACTGAACAAGCAGGGTATCTACGGCAGGACACCACGAAGGACGCCACTGCTTACTGAAACGAACACGGCCGCACGCCTGAAGTTTGCACAAGAGCACATTGACACTCCACAGCGGTATGGGCAAAATGTTTTGTGGACTGATGAAACTAAGATTGAACTATTTGGAAAAACCACACAGCACTAGAAAGCGTAGAAAGGGCACGGCATATCATCATGACAACATCATCCCAACTGTAAAGTATGGTGGAGGAAACATCATGATTTGGGCCTGCTTTGCTGCATCAGGGCCTGGCCATCATTCAATCACTGAGGGGAAGATGAATTCCCGAGTATATCAGACAATTCTTCAGGATAATGTGAGAATATCTGTGCGTCAGCTGAAACTGTGTAGACGTCGGGTGATGCGACAGGACAACGACCCAAAACACCGGAGCAAGTCCACAACAGAATGGCTTCAGAAAAACAAAATCCACCTTTTGGAGGGGCGGAGTCAGAGCCCAGACCTCAACCCAATAGAGATGCTATGGAATGACTTGAAGAGAGCCGTACACATGAGACGTCCGAAGAATATGACCGAGCTAAAGCAGTTCTGCCAGGAAGAATGGGCTAAAATTCCTCCTGAACCATGTGCAGGTCCGATCCACAGCTACAGGAAGCGCCTGGTTGAGGTTATTGCTGCCGGGGGGGTCAACCAGTTATTAATTCTAAGGGTTCACTTACTTTTTCCACTGCCATTTTGAATGTTGAATGAGTGTGTTCAATAAAGACATGAGGGATCAGAATTTATTTTGTGTTTTTATTTTAGGCACATTATATTTGTTAATACTCTTGACTTAGATGAAGATCAGATCACATTTTATGACAAATTTGTTCAGAAAACCATGAAATTCCAAAAGCTGCACATACTTTTTCTTGCCACTGTATGCATATATAGAGAGAGAGAACGTTTAACATTTAAGGAAGAGTCTCCAGTGTCAGAGGTGAACATTATTAACGATTTATTAAGATTATTGCTTGCCATGCAGTGAATAAAATCGACCAAACCCGGGCTGAATTCTACAACACCGTGTGGTCCGTGTCGGATTATACGATGAAGATCCGCTGACGACAGACCTGCGATGACAGCGATAAAACAAGGACTACGTTGTGTGTAATTTACATCTTCAACCAGCGCTAGCCAGCGTCCGCCCAAACGCAAACGTTCTTCAAAGAGAGCTTGAGGTGACGAGGAAACTGGGCTTTTCCGTCCATTAGCATATTCCGTTGCGGCTTCACCATCGTCACTACCGTATTCGTGTAATCCTGTGCCGTCCTCTCATTGGTGGCTTTTAGACGGGCGTCATAGCAGCACTCACACTCCGAGACTTTCTTTTCGAAAATTTCTCACACTGCTAGAACGTCTTTGGGCACCGAATGTGGGCGCGTCATGTTGTGTACTGTACTCCTAGACTGACGATCTCAACTCACGACCAAATATGGGGAGATTAAAGAAAAAAAATGACAAGGTCTTGTAATGAAAAAAAAAACCTCCTGATGATAGGTAAACGATTTGGCCATTTGGTGTATCTAGGAATTTCTGCATTTTCTTTTTAAATATACGCCGTTAAAAAACCGATCAGGTTTTAACATTAAAACCACCTGCCTAATATTGTGTAGGTCCCCCTACCTTGTCCCACCAAAACAGCTCTGACTCGTCGAAGCACCGATTCCACAAGACCTCTGAAGGTGTGCTGTGGGACCAAGACGTTAGAGCAGATCACTTTTTAAGTCCTGTAAGTTGTGATGGAGGCGGGGCCAACACCTTGAACTCTTTGTCATGTACCTTAAACCGTTCCTTGGAGCACTTTCAGTAGGTCCTAACCACTGCACACCCTACAAGACCTGCTGTTTCGGAGACGCTCTGACCCAGTCGTCCCGCTGTCACAACCTGGCCCATGTCAGAGTTGCTGAGATCCTTTCGCTTGCCCATTTTTCCTGCTTTCCAACGCGTCAGCTTCGAGAACCGCCTGATATATCCCACCCCTTTACAGGTGCCACTGTAATGATATTGCTTGATATATCCCACCCCTTTACAGGTGCCACTGTAGTCTCAGTGGTTTTAACGCTACGAGCGGTGTATGTCAGCACTAAATACGCTATTCTCGTGTAAAAACAGCTCTACGGACTGATCGTATGTATTAAAACATACACTTGAACGGATGTATTAGCAGATCTGTTGGGTTAAAATCTGTAACAACGGGACTCTTTTTTTTAGTTAAGAACTCAAATACAATCGAGCCACTTGAGCTTTGACGCCGCTCTCAAAGTGCAGATGTGTCCGATTAAACACGAGCCACATAACGTCCACGTAAACAAGGCGAACAGTTTTTTTTTTTTAAAACGCAATTTTCCGAAGCGCGTTGTCCATCTCGGCGATACGGGGATAAAACATCTGCATTCGTATTATTTGGTCGATTTGCTGATGCGGATGTAAAACGCTCTGTAATTATTGTCCTCGGCGCCGGGGTGAGACAAATAAAAGTTACACACGAGGCAAATTTGCATGTGAATGAGGTTTACAGGAGCATGCTCAGTAAAGCACTCCACCTGGCTCCAAACAAGTCCACATCTACACACACACACACACACACACACACACACACACTGGCTTCAACTAAAAAGGCCTCCTAGGGGACTTCGCTGACCATTCACTCTGTTCCTTCTCTTCCCAAGCACCTGTGACTATGTGTGTGTGTGTGTGTGTGTGTGTGTGTGTGTGTGTGTGTGTGTTTTTCTTCATATTTCTCTCTCTCTCTTTCTCTTGTTTTTTGTTGGCAGGGTTCTATCATTAGGGAAACACTTCCTTTCAAAAGGAATTCTCACCACTAAACAATGTTGTTTGTGTGTTTACCACAGGGATGGCGCAAAAAAAAAAAAAAAGCAGCATTGCGGTTAATAACAACAACCAGTGAGAAAGGAAAAAAGAGAGACAGGCTGAGGTGGGTCTTGCCTTTTTCCTCCGACTCGCAGGTGCTGCTGGAGCGCTTGGCCTTCTTGTCGCCTTCCGAGGGCTCATCCGGCTTCTCCACGGTCCTGGACCTCCGAGAGCTGCTTTGCCGCTTTCCAAAGGACTTTGCCACAATCGCTTTCATTGTGCTCTGTAAAAACACATTTGCTTGCATGACTCTTCCAGGTTTATCCCTCTCGTGAGCCATCTAGCCCCTTTCACTAAACCCACGCTCGTCTCGCCAGCATCGAGTCATGAGCACATGCGCCGCTTTCCTTTTCCTGTGAATTTCTCACCCAAGTTTGAACAGAGAGCTACCGCTACGAGGTACTGTCAGTTTTGCACGCGTGTGTGTGTGTGTGTGTGTGTGTGTGTGTGTGGATTAAGGTCGCCGGAGGACGTCTGTAGTCTCCGTATTTTAACACAAACTGATACTAATACGGATACAAGTCACGAGCGTCACGTCAAACCTCAGAACGAGGGAACGATCTCCGTGATCTTGATGAGAGAGGGTCAGAGGAACACTGGAGGGAGCTGACAGGAAGGCTACGGAAGCTCAAATAACCACTCGTTACACCCGCGCTGAGCAGAAAAGCATCTCAAACACAACGAACCATGAGGAGACGAGTCCTGTCAAGCCAAGAACTTGATCGATAAGATTCTATCCTGTGGGAAAACCTGGACTTTACGCTTTGCCTCTAGTATAAAGACGCTCACTCGTTTCTATCATCTCGACCAAAACCAAAACCAAGTTTAAAACAGAACACAGGACTGTAGAACGAGATATATATAAATATAGATATATATATATTACCCGGGAAATTTCTACCGCTCCTTTTATAGAAGGTAGAATATTATTGACATGACGTATTCGGACAGGACTGAAATCCCAGAGATGCTCCGTTAATAATGACATTACACCAGCTTCACGTGTAAAACTAATCCAGTCAGAACAAGGCTTTAGTCTGGCTCGATCAACACTCAGTCTGGGAAGTAAACAGAGTAAAAAGTAAACATTCAGCAGCAGCACAAAAATAAATAAAAATACAAACGCATTTTCATATTTTTAATCCAACTTAGCGGAAACAAAAATAACACATTATGCCCTAATTGGGTGCCGCGCAGTCCACAAATACTATTACAAGGCCGATCAGGATTAGCCGTGCTACATACCTAGTTATCTATTTCGGAGTGCCAAGACTGCGAGCAGTGGGCAAGTAAACTGAAAAGCTGGCAAATCCAGTTGTCTTCTAAATACAGAAAGTACTTAAATCCGGGCGCTAACACAAGAGAAAGAGGGATAAAGAAGGATGCTCTGCATATCGCCCAGAAAAAAAAGAAAAAAAAAAGAAAAAAAAAAAAAAAAAAGCTCTTGCACTTCGCAGAATCACTGGCTAGGTTCAGTTCAGCAAATATGCAAAGCAGAGATCAAAACAATCCTTTGATCCACAGCCGAGTTTCCAAAGCTGTGGCTCGGCTCCTGGTGTAAATAACTTGTGTAGAAATCGCTACTATTTTGCCTTCAGGTGATATCGGAGGAGGGGGGGGGCTTGAAAATAGATCTGATTAAAAAAAATAAATCATTAAAAAAATTCTGCTAATTTATTTAAAAAATGACCACACATCGGACGATGATGTTTGAACAGGAGTTATTAATAGCAGTGGAAAAGACTTGACTTTGTATTTTGTTACTGTACTTAAGTACAATTTTCGGGGGGGGGGGGTGTTTATTTTTTTTTGTACTTGTACAAGTACATTTTTCCTTCTTTTTTTTTCCCTCCAAATTAGTACGATTTTGCTGGAGCGACTCGGAGTCTTACAGAACGAGATTTACCTCTCACTTAATAATGAGATATCGGTGTTTAAAATTCACAGCGAAATGTAAAGAAGCGGATTTGCGTTGGGTCAGTGAGCTAGTTTTGTAAATTAGCTAGCTAGATACGCGTTGTAAATGAACTTGTTCGATTTTGTAGCTAGGTAACTTGGGAATTTAGTTTTTTGAAATTTGTTAGATGTTTAAGAATTAAAATTAACTTGTTAAATATTCTAGCTAGCTAAACACTGTAAATTACTTTGTTAAATGTGCTAGATATTTACATTTCCTGAACTAGCTTGTTAGCTTGTCCAGCTAGTTCAATTTTTGTAAATTAGTTTAAATTTGCCGTAAATTTGCCATGGATGGATGGATGGATGGAGTTTAAATTTGCTAGATATTTAAGTTTGGAAATTAGTGTGTTACATTAGCTGGCTAGTTAAATCTTGTAAATTACTTTGTTAAATTCCCAAGCTAGTTAAGCTTTGTAAATTAGCTTGTTAAATTTTCTAGCTAGTTAAATATTGTAAAGTAGTTTTGTTAAATTAGCTCGATATTTAGGTTTTGTAAACTAGCTCGTGAAATGTGCTAGCTTGTTACAGTTAGTAAATCAGCTCGATATATTAGCTAGCTAGTTTCTGATATTATAAAAGATTATAAAGACGTGTAAAACATTTGCCAATCAGCACGACAAATCCGTGCTGTGTCTGAGCTAGAATATTTTCTTACTTCATGACTGATCGCTTAGTCCTGCAGGATCACACATGATGACCTTGTGCTCAGTTTAAAATATCTATTTTTCAGTAAAGCATGTATAAATGTAGATACTTTTAACCGAGTATGATTTTGACACAGCACCCATACTTTTACATTAGTACAGCTTCCCTGGTTAATTATATATATATATATATATATATATATATATATATATATATATATATATATATATATATATATATATATATATATATATATATATATATTTGAATATTAACGGTAGGAACACTGTTTCACTTTGAGACCCAGTAAGAAAGCAAAAGAAAAGTCACAGTCCCTACCTCCATCAGGTCCAGCAGAGTGAAAAGCATGGTGGAACTTGGTACAGAAGAGGCTTGAGGAATCCTAGCGCAGTAAAAGCAGCGCAACTTGCTGAGTAACTTTGGCGTGTTTTGATGAGCAAACACAAAGGAAAGCGCTGTTCATTCAAAAGCCAGCGGGGAACAGAGGGGGCCGTGTGTTGAACAGAACCCACACCACCATGACCCTGGTGCCGGGTGGCACGGAGACGCCGCTGCCCACAGAACAACTTTTGTACCACAGGAGTCGTGTTTTAGAAGAAAGTTTCTACTCTTTCTCTTTGGGGTTTTAAACAGCTGGCACAGCTGGAGAACTCAGGCCTGGGATTTGACAAAAAAAACCTTGTTATTTCTTCATACTTAACACTTTCCTTTTTTTTTTTTTTTTTTTACATTGTGAGGAACTGAGAGTCTCCAAAGTCAAAGCGTTGGCACTGGAGACTCCTTCCTTAAATGTTAAACAAACATCATCCCACATGCTGGGGTTTATTTATTTATTTATTTATTTATTTATTTATCCTACTGTCACCTCCTGACCAATCAGAATCGAGAACGCAATGTTTTCAAATGAAGTATTTGCACGTACGTACTCCAACACCCCCGTTTTAACATTAAACACTCTGACAGCAAAGCAGAAAACAAGCAACACATAAATAATGGCACCCCCACTGTACGGTTCTGGCACTGTGACTTTGCAGGAATTATCATAAATCTAAACTATCTTACTTCATTTATATTCATAATAAATTGTCAATATTATACATATGAATAATATTCATTCATAAAAAAAAAAATGCTGAGGCGCAAGAGGAATAAAACACTCGGGGGGGTTCGGGGGGGGGGGGGGGGTGCGTTATTAGAAAATAATCCGCGGCAGGGTGACGTGATGAAGCGGACTTACTGTCACGGCACTTTGTACTTTTTATCCGTTTATAGTTACAATTATTCTTGTACACAATTGCGAAAGCCGTCAGTTCCTGTTGTGACGTAGGTCGTTGATTACTTTTCCATCATACTGCACCGCGTCGTGTTTTGTTCCGTACTAACGCGAGCGCATGGGAAAATCCGCCTTGCTTAAAAGCGTACACCGTTACGGAGCGTCACTTCACCGCTCCACGTCGTATTCGCGTGTTCGACGGGAGTGCTGCTCTGAGAGGCAGTGTAAGCTGTGCATATGCGTCGCAGGGCTAAATTGTGAAATGACACATCCTGGGTGCGATGGAGAGAATGACTAACTAATTAGAAGGGAGTGCCAGTGTGCTAGAAGAGAAGTACTAGCGCTGTCTAGCTGTCAATCAGCGCCCGTCTCCGGCGATTAGCATCTTCACAAAGATCGCAGCTTTTTTTCGGCTTGTCGGCTCGCACGCTAAGCCAACGCTAAGCGAATAATAGCTAGAGCAGGGCGGAGACGGAGATCGTAAGACCGCCACGGTCGCTGTTTAACCGTGCAGTCGAAGGATAAGAAGGAGGAAGACACTAGTTATTGTCTAAAGTGGCGTTCTGAGTGGCTGTTAGCGGTGACGCCAGTTTGAAGTTGGTGTGTGATGGAAAGTCACTAGAGCGCAGATCGACGCCTCTCCAAATCAGAGCAGAAACAGTAAGAAGTTCTAACAAGGAAGAGTGTGCCAGGTGGCGAACTGGCGGTACCAACACAACGCACAATCTGTCCGCTTCTCCTTCCAAACCACTGACAGCTGCCATCAACAGCCCCACACTCTCTCTCTCTCTCTCTCTCTCTCTCACACACACACACACACACACACACACACACACACACACACACACATTTGGTTCATCAGTTATGCACTACCGTGCTTGTACCAGAAAAGCATTCAGGTAGTCATATAATGATTTCTGTCATTAAAAAGAAGCAAAAGAGAGAAAAAAAATCCCTCTAAAGGTTAAAAATACGGACAGAAAAAAAATTTTTTAAAGTGGCTTTAATAGTCCAAAAATGTAACTTTGTATATCACTAATGTCCTCAGAAGACTCTTCTTAAAAAACAAACAAAAATAAATAAATAAATAAGGAGTATGACTCCTAACAGATAAAAAATAAAATTAACATTAGATAGATACATAGGGTGCCAATACTTGATAGATAGATAGATAAACCGACAGATCGATCTTTTAAAAAACTTTTTTTGAGGGGTTGTATATTCAAAAATGCTGAATATAAAAATGAAAAATAAACTGAAATAAATAAACGAGGAGTTGAGTATGGGTTCTAACAGCTGAAAAATAAAAACTGACATTGTTTATTAAAGATCTGGAGCCTTCGTATCCAGAGAAGTGCTCAGGCTCCGATGCGGCAGTAAAAACTCGGAGGCGGCGTCTCGTCAGGGGAAAATCGACACGTACGCGTAAGTTAAACGGCGCGTGAACGAGGTTAAACATTACCGAGATTAGGCTAGATGTTTGTTCTCTGATAGGATCGTAGATAGGTCTAGCTACGTCTGTTTTGTAGCTGCAGCTAGTCGAGTCAAAATGCTTCAGAATTCAAGGCTAACAAAATGCACAATGCTGAAATAATAATAATAATAATAATAATAATAATAATAATAATAATAATAATAATAATAGACACATTTATTTTTTTTATTTTACATTTTAAAAAATATTATCTTTCTCTTCTTCTTCCTTCCTTGTCTTTTCACTTTATATATTGTTGGTATTGTCCTTGGAAAAGGTGGAGGGTTTATTTAAAAGAAGAAAAAAAGCCCTGATGGGAAACTGTATATCTGGCAGCTATAAATAACGCTGGCACGCCCGATGCGATGTCGTAGCTCCTGCCCGAGTTTGATTTTGGGTGAAACATTTTGCATATTTCGGCCCTCCACCTCCCCGCGCTGCATAAACAGGGCCATTCTTCTCCTCGGGCCGTACAATGAGACGTGAGTGACTCTGGCAGCACGCTTTGGATCGCTGCTCCTCAATCCACCAGTGTATGTTATCAGCAGGTAAACAAGCTTCCCGACAAAGCCATAATGGAAGTGTGCGTGGAATAAAGAGGCTCATCTCCAAACGCTATAGAGCTCATCAAAGCCCGTGTCACTGCTGCTGCTGCTGCTTGCTAACGCTAACACCAACACTTAACGCTAACCCTTAACGCTATCACTTAACACTGACACTTAACGCTAACACTTAACGGTAACACCAACATTTAACACTGACATTTAATGCTAGCACGTTACGCTAACACCAACACTTAACGCTAACACCAACACTTAACGCTATCACTTAACACTGACACTTAACGCTAACACCAACATTTAACACTGACATTTAATGCTAGCACGTTACGCTAACACAAACACTTAATGCTAACACCAACACTTAACGCTAACACCAACACTTAATGCTAACACTTAATGTTAACACCAACACTTAACGCTAACACCAACACTTAATGCTAACACTTAACGCTAACACCAACACTTAACGCTGACACTTAACGCTAACACCAACACTTAACTCTAACACCAACACTTAATGCTAACACCAACACTTAACTCTAACACCAACACTTAATGCTAACACTTAATGTTAACACCAACACTTAACGCTAACACCAACACTTAATGCTAACACTTAACGCTAACACCAACACTTAACTCTAACACCAACACTTAATGCTAACACTTAATGTTAACACCAACACTTAACGCTAACACCAACACTTAATGCTAACACTTAACGCTAACACCAACACTTAACGCTAACACTTAACGCTAACACCAACACTTAACGCTAACACCAACACTTAACGCTGACACTTAACGCTAACACCAACACTTAAAGCTGACACTTAACGCTAACACCAACACTTAACGCTGACACCAACACTTAACGCTAACACCAACACTTAAAGCTGACACTTAACGCTAACACCAACACTTAACGCTAACACCAACACTTAACGCTGACACCAACACTTAACGCTAACACCAACACTTAAAGCTGACACTTAACGCTAACACCAACACTTAGCGCTAACACTTAACGCTAACACCAACACTTAAAGCTGACACCTAACGCTAACACCAACACTTAATGCTAACACTTAACGCTAACACCAACACTTAACGCTAACACCACTTAATGCTAACACTTAACGCTAACACCAACACTTAATGCTAACACCACTTAATGCTAACACTTAACGCTAACACCAACACTTAATGCTAACACTTAACGCTGACACCAACACTTAATGCTAACACCAACACTTAATGCTAACACTTAATGCTAACACCAACACTTAATGCTAACACCAACACAACGCTAACACCAACACTTAATGCTAACACTTAACGCTAACACCAACACTTAACGCTAACACCAGCACTTCATGCTAACACTTAACGCTAACACCAACACTTGCTAACACTTAACGCTAACACCAACACTTAATGCTAACACTTAACGCTAACACCAACACTTAATGCTAACACCAACACTTAACGCTAACACCAACACTTAATGCTAACACTTAACGCTAACACCAACACTTAATGCTAACACTTAACGCTAACACAAACACTTAATGCTAACATCAACACTTAATGCTAACACTTAACGCTAACACCAACCCTTAACATCAACACTTAACACTGACACCAACACGTAACGCTGGCACTTAATGCTAACACCAACACTTAACGTTTACATTTTATGCTAATACCAACACTTACCACTGACACCAACACTTAATGCTAGCACTTAACACTAGCACCAACACGTAACACTAGCACTTAACGCTAACATCGACACTTACGGTTTACATTTTATGCTAACACCAACACTTACTGCTGACACCAACATTTAATGCTAGCACTTAACACTAGCACCAGCACTTAACGCTAACACCAACACAACACTGCCACTTAATGCTAACATTTTATGCTAGCACCAATACTTAACGCTAACACCAATACTTAACGCTGACACCTAATGCTAACACTTAACGCTAATAACAACACTTAATGCTAACACTTAATGCTAACACCAACACTTAATGTTAACACCGACAATTAATGCTAACACTTAATGCTAACACCAACACTTAACGCTAACACCAACAGTTAATGCTAACACTGACACTTAATGCTAACACTGACGCTTGACGCCAACACCAACACTTAAAGCTAACACTTTACATTAACACCTAGTGCTGACACTAACACTTAACACTAACACTTAACACCAACATTGACACTTAACACTAAACACGGACACAGACACTTAACACTAACTTTTCACGCTAACGCCAACATGAACACAGACACTAACACCATCATTAACACAGACACTAATGCCGACACTAACACAGACACTAACACAGATACTAACATGTACACAGACACTGACATCGCCACTAACACAGACACAGACACTAACACAGACACTGACACAGACACTAACACAGACACTGACACAGACACTGACACTAACACAGACACCGACACTAACACCGACACTAACACCGACACTGACACAGACACCGACACTGACACAGACACAGCCACTAACACCGACACAGACACTAACACAGACACCAACACAGACACTAATAGCGACACCGACACTAACACAGACACAAACACCGACACAGACACCGACACGACACTAACACAGACACTAACACTGACACTAACACAGACACAGCCACTAACACAGACACAGACACTAACACAGACACAGACACTAACACAGACACAGACACCAACACAGACACTAACACAGACACAAACACCGACACTAACACAGACACCGACACAGACACTAACACAGACAACGACACTAACACAGACACCGACACAGACACCGACACAGACACCGACACTAACACAGACACAGCCACTAACAGCGACACCGACACTAAGACAGACACATACACCGACACCGACACGACACTAACACCGACACTAACACAGACACTGACACCGCCACTAACACAGACACCGACACTAACATAGACACCAACACCAACACAGACACCAACACAGACACCAACACTAACACAGACACAGCCACTAACACCGACACAGACACAAACACCGACACTGACACTAACACAGACACCGACACAGACACCGACACAGACACCGGCACATACACCGACACTAACACAGACACTGACACAGCCACTAACACAGACACCGACACTAACACAGAAACAAACACCGACACTGACACCAACACCAACACAGACACTAACACAGACACAAACACCTACACTGACACCGACAGACACTAACACAGACACCGACACTAACACAGACACCGACACCGACACTAACACAGACACCGACACAGCCACTAACACAGACACAGACACCGACACCAACACGACACTAACACAGACACCGACACTAACACCGACACAGCCACTAACACTAACACAGACACCGACACAGCCACTAACACCAACACAGACACTGACACCGACACCGACACAGACACTAACACAGACACAGCCACCAACACAGACACCGACACGGCCACCAACACAGACACCGACATGACACTAACACAGACACTAACACAGACACCGACACTAACACTGACACTAACACAGACACCAACACAGACACCGACACTAACACAGACACTAACACAGACACCGACACTAACACTGACACTAACACAGACACCAACACAGACACAGACACTAACACAGACACCGACACAGACACCGACACTAACACAGCCACTAACACTAACACAGACACAGCCACTAACACCAACACAGACACCGACACTGACACTAACACCGACACTAACACAGACACAGACACAGCCACTAACACAGACACCGACACTGTTGATTTGCTTATGGATTACGTGCGTATACGTTCTTATGTCTTTTGTTTTGTTGACATTTGAATTGCTTTTTGTTTATTTATTTCTTTATTCATTCCTTGGTTTCGTTATTTGCGTTTGTTTGAGAGAATGCTGTTCGCAGAAGTGATGAGTAGGAGATGGCGAAGACGGTCAGAGTCACTTGTGTAAAGCTCTAGCGCTGCTCTCCGTTTTTGAACATCGTCTCATTTTGCATTACACCGAGTCCTGAAATAAAAATGTTTCAAAAAAAAAAAATAAAAATCACCTATTTGGTTGTCGCCCAAAAGCAAAGGCCTCTCTCCTTGTGAGTTTTTGGCGACTGCAACAACTGTCATGGCGCGAATACAGATTCCATTTTCCTCCATGGAAGCAAATATCACGCCGTGTCCTACGGTCTGTCAGTTTGGCCGCCACCATGTGCCACACACACTCACACACACACACACACACACACACACACACACACACACACACACTTTCATTCTGGGTTTTTTTTATTTTTATTTATTTATTTATTTATTTATTTATTTATTGCAAAGTGCTGCTAGTCTTAATAGAACGGCATATTGTTGAACTGGAATTGAGGAGTAGTTCTATATAACACGTGACCATTATTAAGTATTATTACATTATACGAACGTGTCTTTCCAGGCGTACTTACACGGTGAAATATTCTGCATCAGCAGCACGTGCTTCCCCACAGCTCACGTTTGATGATTCATATACGTCACGTGGATCTACTGTATGAGCAGAGCGAGCTCAGCGCACAAATCAGACCGTAAGTGGTAAATTGTGTTTTTAAAGAAAGTTGCGGAAAAAAAATAAAGCGGTGCAGGGTTTCTGTAGATGTACTGCCCACTAAACATTCATCTGATGCTCAGGAGTTACGCAACACGACAGGTTTAAGACTTAAGAAGACTTGGGTTTGATTTGATCAGATATTTCTAGAGTAAATAAGAAAAATGATCAATACAGGTAGTCTCATTTTAATATTTTAATCACAAGCCCATGTTCAAATAAATTAAAATAAATTGTTTTAGAGCGTAGAAGTTTTTTTTTGGTGTGAAGAGATCAAGACCGAGACATTTGTTTGAGTTAAGTGTCCAAGCGCTCTGTGCGGTGCGAGCTTAACGCAGGCCATACCTCAATAAACACCGTCCATCCCTACAGTGAAACACGGTGGCGGCAGCATCGTGCTCACGGGACACTCTTCATCCTCAGAAACCTGGGAATCTGGTCAAAATTGAACGGAGCACGGATGGAGCAAACTAAAAGAACCTGCTTCTTGCTTTACAAGTAGAAAACAAAAGCCTGGTAGAAACCTTAGCTTTCAGAAGGATAACAGAACCAAACATGACGGAAAAGTAATGCCGGAGTGGCTAAAAACAAAAAAAGGTGAACGTTCTACAGTGATAAAGTCAAAGTTCAGATCGGAACCCCAGTGAGAATCCTTTGCACTGCCAACAAACACCATCTGACCAACCTGAAGAACCTGCAGCAAATGGACCAGGAAGAATCGGCAAAGCGGGTGAGGAACTTCAAGCGGATTTAAAGCTGCAGCAAAAGGTGGTTCTGCCAAGTTCTAGCCTGAAGATGGTGAATGAATTTTATCTTTGACTTTAACAGCATATTAGTTTGTGATAAAGTTACTTTCTGGAGCAAACCGTGTGTCGTTTGTAATCCAGACAAATCCGATGACTTGTAAGAAGGTCGAATACATTTTCAAGGCACTGTATATACACTTGCGATTAAAGGAAAATAATTTGCCGTGATGTAGCAGAATTACTGTAGCGCATCCTGTTTTATTCCTCTTACACTACACGCCAACCATTTCTACTCATCAAAGGACGCCACGTCCTTTGTATCCATTTGTAGCTACATTACGTCCGTGAAACAAGCTAGTTCCTGTCATCCCTTACGCTTACGTATGCATATTTCTCGTGTCTGAAAGCGCTGACACTGGAGACTCCTTTCAAAAAACGCTAAACATTTCCTCTTAGCAAACTTGAGCAATTATGTTGTTGTTTAAAAAAAAAAAAAAAATTGTTGACCATCCTCCTGTGTTACTATAGAAACAATAACATTAGCTATTGCAAGTGCGTTAACTGGTCAGTTATAGAAAACGAATCGACGACTTCTAACCAATCAGAATTGAGAATTCATGTCCGAGGATAAATTTGTTTTTAAGAGTTTTGCAGCAACCAATCAGAATGTGTTTTTCTTTTTTTTTTTTTTTTTTTAAACTTCTGGAGGTGTACATGAACATGAGATTATATTCCAGCAATTATACTTAAGCGATCGTGATATATAAATAAATAGTATATATTTGAATAGTGAATCATCAAGGCACTGTCGAGATCCTTAAATACGGATGTGTCGGGAAATCTAAAACGCTCAGACGTGACAACAGAGGAGTTTAACACAACCAATATGGCGCAGGATCAGACAATGCGGTACGGTAAGTACCCGCTCCTCCGGTTAATCATCCGTTTGAACTGACATTGGTCTATTAGCTGATATATACATATATATATCATTTCCATCCAAGTCTGTTTGATGATGCTGGTGTATGTACTTAGCATTAGCGTGCCTTTTTAAAATATTTATTTTTACAAGGTTGTTTATTCCGCGGTCGCAATCCCACACCCAATTTTCCCGACACAATGAGCCACACATGCGGGGTTTAAGTAGATTTACGTCCTGATGCGGGGCGCTAGTTTCTTCATTTCGATATCTGGCCGTGTTTTCCTCATTCTGACTGCTCGGAACGTATTTCCACCTGCAGAACAAACCACGGGTTTGCGTTAACATGCTCGTTCTAATACGCGATCGTTTCTATACCAACAACTCGGGCATGGATCCGTATGACGGACATTCCCCATAATCGAAAACGTATGACAGTTGACGTGGTGACGTAATTTAACACTAGAAGGAGTCTCCAGTTTTAGTGCTGAGATTTAACGCTGTAACTTTTTTGTTTTCAATGCACGATGACGTTTTTTTTTTGGGGGGGGGGGTTCCAAGAGCTTCATCGATGTTCTGGAACATTAAATGTGACTTTTAATGATAATGTGAAGACTGTAATCTACATGAATGATGACCTGGTTATTGTAGACCTAAAAACTGAAATGAAGGCTTCTTCTTTTTCTTCTTAAGTCAAATCTCACCATTTTGGTGACCCACTTGGAGAGAAAGGAAATGTGCTGTTGTGAAGACAAAAAAAAAAAAAAAGAATTTGATGGTAGTTGTCTATTTCACTTAAGCCACCCAAGTCAAATAACAGGTCCATGTCAAATAAGAGTCAAAACTGTTTTTTTAAAATTAGTATTATTTATTACAGACCATTTAATAATAGCATTGTTTGTTTTCTGGTGACAAACACCAATTGGAGAAAAAACGTTCTGTTGCGAAGAAAAGAAGTCGACTATATTTGTGTATGTGAAAATTACAAGTCAAATAATAGCTGAAAGTCAAATAAGTCCAAAGTCACCACTAAATACAGTAAGTAAACAGAATGATTTGTTTTTGGATGACACCCGTGGTGTGGCGAAGAAAAGAATTTGTATTTCTACACGCGTCACTTGAGTGAAATTGTACATCAAAGTCAAAGAAGTCAACTCTGAAAAAATACCATAAAAAAAACAACAACTTGTCTCGAGTCGAATATTGGGGTCGAAATCAAATAAGATCCAAAACATGTTTAATTACAGGTCATTTAAATAAAATAAAATAAAATAAATAAAAGCATTATTTGCTTTCTGGTGACACAAACACCACTTGGAGAGGAAGGAAATGCGCCGTTGCCCAATTCCATTTTGTCATCGTCTCGACATCCCAGAGGCACAGCGGGGGGCCGTAAACATTTACACTCGCGGGGCCTGTCCGTTGCACATGCTCCGGCTTCGCCAGCAACCTCAGCATCGCATATTTAACTGTGTGTCAGGCCTGTCCCGAAATCCGGCGAATTGCACCAGCGAATTTATCAACAAAAAAAAAAAAAAAAAAAAAAGAAAGAAACGGCATCCAAATGTGACAGCCGACTTATGCTGAACGGAGAAAATAAGACAAAACATTGCCGAAAACACCCCTAAAGACCCACATGGTACCGAACGCGCGGCGGTAGAGCTGCTAGGCTCCCTGCTGAGAACTGGGAAAGTGATGCCGGTGTGATGCGCTCCTCAGCGAGGGCAGTGCCATCAAAAAGCCCTTTTTAAGTCTGCTGCCTCCATGTGGTGTTGCGCGACAGCCTCAGCAGCGAACGCTCGGAATGCACACACACACACACACACACACACAAAAAAAAGATAAAAAGTTTGATCTGGAAAACAGTTCCCTCAAGCGCTGTGCCAGAGTTTCTTCTTAGACCGAACTTGTTATAACAGTGTGCACACAGATCCTATTAATTTCTGACATGTTTGCCTCGGTTTGATATTCATTAGGTAATTTCGACACAATAGAGGCGTAATTCCTCGAGAAATCTTCCGTTTTTGCCTAGCTGCGAGCGAGTGCCAACGACTCGAGTGCATCAATAGCTGATGATTAGAGAACTTATGTAAACAAGTACTTGTGATCGTAGGAGCGGAGGCATTTGCATGTAATTAGGAGCAGACACTGGGGGGAAAGAACTTACCGTGCTCGACTCGCATTAAACGTTCTGTTCTGCCTAGAAATATAAATATAAACACACAGAAAGCCATGGAACAGGGTTTGTTGTTGGTGTCGATTCCAGTAAATAAAAAGAAACCGTGTGTTCGATAATGAAATGAAATTGGACTGAATTTAAAACAAGTACCTGCTGGAAGAATTCACCTGACGTGAGGTAAACGCTCCACTACCTACTCGTTAGCACGTGCGGTTACAGGAAAACAATCAACGACACGCCGGTGTGACGAACCTGCGTTCACGTGAACGCCCCGAAGTCGATTATTACGTTCGATCCCTCGTACGTCACGGCAATATGCTAACAATTATTATTTTTATTTATTAAATAAAAATGAATGATGCCGTCCAACCTAAAGGCTGACACTGGAGACTCCTTCCACAAAAATGTTCAATAAACTCAACTGTTATACATACATATATAAATAAATAATAATCCAGTTATTATTCGTCGGTAGATCATACGGCGCGTCCGACCTAGGAATTAGCTGTCACTATAGAAGCGATAGAGTCCGAGCACTTTACATATACATCTGGCTTCAATAAGCATCCTTATCATATGCAACGGGGGTCATTGGGTATTTTATATCGGCATCACGTCAACACAAGCTGCTGCTTAATATGCACTGAAAAACTGAAGCGTGTGTGTGTATACATATATATATATATATACACATATATACATACACACACACACACAAACATAGTGAACAAACTGTCTATAAATATCAAAGCAGAATACAAACCGCTGTGAATATACTACAGCCTTAAATAAAATAACTCGCATATATCGATTAAACCTGAAATACAGGCGGTTGTTCACCAGCTATATTAGGTGCTGAAATCTAGATTCTGATTGGTCGGAAGGTGTCGATTCATTTTCTAAACAGCAGCTGCAAATCAAAAGGTTTATATTAATGCGCTCGTTCTAATACGTTTCTATGGCAACAGCTTGTTCACAGGGACCGGGATCCGTCCAAGGTTCACGTAAAGGGTAAATTGATTTTTTTATTTGGCATTTCATGGAAGGAGTCTCCAGTGTCAGTGTTTCTTCGCTGCTGGAGGTAAAGCTGCACCTCTACGTTTTCCTACACTGTGAAATTTCTCTCTCTCGAGTGCTTAGTCATTATCTTAAACTTAGCAAGTCGTTATGTTACCCAGTCAAAATAAGGGGGTAATATCTTGAAATAAGGACTTCGTTAAAATAATGAGTCGGTAAGTAAAAAAAATAGAGATATCTTGAAATAATGAGTTACTAAGTAAAACAATGAGATAACATCTTGAATTAATTTGTTTCCAAGTCAATAATAAGGAGATAATATCTTGAGATCAGGACGTCATTAAAATAATGAGTCACTAAGCCAAAATAAGAAGATATCTTACATGAACAACTTGGTCAAAAATAATAAGATACCTTGCAAAAAACAAAACAAAACAAAACAAAACAAAAAAAAAAACGAGATAATATCTTTAAATAAGTAGATACTAAATCAGAACAATGACCGAGCGCTTCTACAGAACATTTTTACACCTTGCAGTTCAGGGCTTGCATATTAAGAGGGATAAAACGCTTCAGGAGGTTCCGTGATTGGAAAATAATCAACGGCGGAGTGGCAGCATTAACGCCGCATCATCATCATCATCATCATCATCATCACACCACCCTGTAGTTGATTCGTTTTATTATAACCACCACGACAACTCATCGAGAGGTTCGTCCGGGGGTTTGCATGATCACACAATGTAGAAAACCAGTTTCTGATTTGTATTATTAAAAAAATGACAAAAATGATTTACAAGGACATGATTAAGACACGTTAATTAGTTCACTGGCAACCCCTTCGTCAGCAAAGAAAGAGATATAAAGCGATCTATGGTGCACGTATATGGTAAAAGAAAAAAAAAGAAAAAAAACCTCTTTTATATTACTTAATGATTGTAATTAAGTGAGGAGAACACCTGCAGAGTCGCTTCTAACACGTAAGCAGGTCGCAGTTATATCCGCTTGTACAAATACATGCATTATAAATCAAGACTTCTATCCCATACCCAGGGTCATGACAGTTTATCTGTCTTTTTTTTCTGTTTCACTAACCAGCTACTCAAGAGTAGGTGGGATCAAACCTTTATTGTTTGAAAACTCTTTTACAATACACTCATGTTTCATTTCCTTAACTTGTGCAATTTGATGAATAATATACAATGTCGTGATTTAATCAAAGAATAACACACATCAACGAACAGGAAGTATTCCGTTTCTACACGTTGACGTTCTCTAACAGTGGGAAGATATGTGCTGCTAATGATTTTCATTTTTGCGCTCGTTTTCCCGCCAGCACAACTGCTTCCCGTTTGGATCGGCGCGTCTCCCAAAGTGCATTATTTCATTCTGTTGGTTTTTTTTTTTTATTATTTTTTTTTTTGGAAAGATCGCAAAAAAATCATGAAGGGGGTCGTGTGCTGTCGTGTAACGTTTTTTTTTTGTTGTTGCTGTTGCTGCTGTTTAAAACCTACATATCCGATTACGACACATCCAGAGTTAAAGAAAATATATGTATATGCATGCCGTGAACATTCGCTCATAAACATTTACAATACATGGATAGTTTTAAAACCTTGCGCATGTTATTTCATAGTGATACTTTCCATAATGTCCTCTTCCCACAACCGAACAAAATAATATTAATAATAATATTAATCATTATAACGAACTAATATATATCCTCCAAATAGATTTTTATCTTTTTCTTTGAGTTAATTTTACAGACTTGCCCTATTCAAGTCAGAATATTTTGGTCCACATTTACAAACCTCTGGATAAACAGAGGTAAAAAAAACTAAACAAAAAAAAAAACCCAAAACAAAACAAACTAATAAAATTATATTCATAAGAATAATAATAATAATAATAATAATAATAAAATGGATTGCCACACAAAATTAAATAAAAGAAATAGTGATAATGGTTTGTCTTTCCGTGAGGAAACAATAATTCTGAGTGACGCTCATAAGATGTCCGCCAAAAAAAAAAAAAATTCAAATAAAGAGCAATAAAAACATTCTAGCTTGTTGTTGTGTTTTTTTTGTTTGTTTGTTTGTTGTTTTTTTTGTACAATTTTACACCTTCTTATTCCATGGCACGGCTTTTACTCGGTAGAATTTGGTGCCCAAAGGAACTTTGAAGCGGTTTTGGGCCTAGAGGAGGAGGGGAAAGGGGGCGGAGGGGGAAGGGGAAGGCCACACACACACACACACACACACACACACACACACACACACACACACACACAATTACAATTAAACAGGCATACTTGCTGTTAATGATAGTACTTAATGCTTAAGGTGTGATTTAGGTCACACTTAACACCTTTCTTTTGTAAAATCAATCACAAGAAACGTGTACGGATTAGATATATATATATATATATATATATATATATTTTTTTTTTTTTTTTAAACGTCCAACATCAGAATAAAGTTATTTTTCAAATAAATAAATAAAAATGTCAATATTGAATGTTTTCACCTTTTTTGCCTGGCAATATTCTTTCTCCAGGACCTTCCCCAGGACCCAGGGTCTCCTCGTAGCTCCAGTCGCTACAACATTGAAAAAAAAGACACACAGATTATTGGAATAGGTGTGTACGTGGGCGTGATATATATACACACATATATGTATTTAAAATTATGCAAAAAATATATATATAAATAAATAAATCCTTTTTTTAAATATTTATATTATTAGACCAACAAGCGTTTCCAGTAGAGTTGTTTAGATGGACGTGAACGTTCCAGGATAATGATTTCATGCCTTCTGTTTGATATAATCCAGCTCTGGTCAAGTCGTAACCTCATGGCAGACGCATCCAGCCTTCGGGCTAAAATGCCACCGATCGCTGGGCCGATACCAGGGTCAGTCGCCAATTATTACCACCCTGTCTTATTTATTTACAGCACTTTTAAAAAATGATCATTTACTCAAGTGTCAATATTGACTTTTTTCATTTTAGTTTTAATGAAAGCGCATGTACAGTAGATGGTGTTATATTATAGAGTGGTCTAAGCAGTGCGCATGTACAGTGGACGGTGTTATATTATAGAGTGGTCTAAGCAGTGCGCATGTACAGTGAACAGGAAGCCATTTTGTATAACGTAAAAACTGCATTCAAAAGGATTCCAGTCGGCAGACAAAGTTTTTTACGTGGATCGTGAATCATCTTTGTTTAAATTTTATTCCAGCCCTCTACACGCGCTTAGTGTCTCTTTGCTGATTTTGTTCTGTCAGGGCTTAGAGATGTTCTACAGTGACAAGGTCATAAATATTGAACCGCGTTCGAAGGTAAAGGACCGCTCTAACACACTTTACTATTAATGTTTTTGACTCCAGACAGTGCTCTCTCTGTGTGCGTGCGTGCGTGTGTGCGTGCGTGTGTGTGTGCAAGTGCATACCCGGCTTGAGGTCCAGCGCAGCGAGAGATTCCGAGTGCAGGAAGTAGAGAGTGGGGCCGACGGTGAACAGCACGTAATTATCGTGCCGCTCGTCCAGGATTATGAGGACCAAATCGCCAACCTGAAAACTGCCAAGAAAGAAAAGGGACAGAATTTTTCATTTGTTTAAATAAATAAATAAATAAATAAACAAAATTAAAAAATAAGTAAGTGAGTAAGTAAATAAATAAATAAAGAATGAGACTTACTCTCGAATGGCGATTTTCTCCGAATGCCTCGAGGACACGGACGACATGCTCTGTGACATCTGAACAGAACAGGAGATTATTGACGACGTTAATACATCACTCTCTGACTTTTTTTACCCGATTACAATCGCCTTACAAGTTATCGCTTACATTACAGGAGCTATAAAAACACGGCTTTTTACGTTCCCAAGAAACCACTCTGCCCTGAGAATATCGGGGGGGCGGGACTTACTAACAAAGCACTGAAACAGGACACGCCTTCCTCCCTTCCTTCCAGAAAGCACCGCTGTGTCAACAACTGTAGGTTTTTCTTTGTTAATTAACATCACGTATTTTCGTCCGCTTATCGCTACTATTGGATTACGTGGAGTGGCACTGTTGTTACTATGGCAACGTTAACGTAGCGGGAAGGCGCGCCTTAACAGAAGAAATTGCATCAACACCTTCCGACCAATCAGAATCGAGAGTTCAAAAAGAGGTGCAGTGTGAAATGATGGAGAAATACCACATACGGTACTGAGAAGACTTTGTTAGCATTTCGGTCGTAGCCGAGGCACGACACAAACAGACACCAATTTAGGACAAAAACATTTATTTACAAAATAACTAAATAAAAAAAAAATTAAAAATTTCAAAATCTTGTTGTTCCATGACCATAAATGATAATGTTTCCATTGCACCAGCATTGCTTCTATTTCTATTTAAAATGGCAGATTCTGTATATCTGAGAAGTTTTTTTGTTTTTTTTTCCCGAAGCTTTGTCTCTCCGTTCCTTATTTGGAAAAGGCTATTTTAGTCTCTCTTGTCCTTCTTGACACCGTAAAATTTCCTTTCGTCCTCCGACTGGCTAACCGGCAATTTGCGTGCACGACTCCATGTTCACTTTAACTATTTGCCAACTGCCTCACACTATCATGGATAGGGGGGCAAAAAAGAACCGATATTTTGTGTCCTTGAGAGCCCAAAAAAATCCCCCCCAAAAAAAAACCAAAAAAAAAAAACCCCACACAGGCATGAATGTTAAAATTAATAATAGGCTGTTTTTTGAGGGGTTATACATAGTGTAGTGTGGATTAAATCCAATAAAGCAGGCAGTGAAGGTCAGGCATCATTTAATTTGGTTACAGTGCCACCTAGTGGTGTTTATGAGCACCTCATTGAGCGATGGGATGGTACTCTGAAGCAAATTAACTTCTCACTCAGACAGAACATTCCTCTGGGTCCTGCTCTCACTAGGGTGATCTGTTAAGCTTTTCATACTAAACAAATTAATTAATAAATAAATAAAAGTTGAACAATTGTGTGCAGGACCAGTCCTGCAGGACAGCCAATTCAATCAGGTTAAAGAGACTTGTGTTTTAATTAACGGCTGATAACGTGCTGCTCGCCACCTGCACGACGCCGGTCCTCTAATTCGACGATGCGCAAATTAACGCGTCGTGTTATGTATTAGACGTATTAAGAGTCTGCGATAATTCAGCTGCACGATGTTCCTGGTGCCGTTTAAACGAACACTTCAGTTCAATTTGAAACAAACCGTGTGTGTGTTTGTGTGTGTGTGTGTGTGTGTGTGTGTGTGTGAAGAAGCGAGCCTTTCTTAAAAGCTACCGCGGAACACGTACCAGTCTTTGGCTGAGCCGCTTGTTCTCCTCTTCTTTCATGTGTAGAGTCTGTAAAACAAAAATAAAGAAATAAATAAATAAGGCCATCTGTAATCTTTATCGGTCTTCGTGAAAGGTGGAAGTGTGTGTAGAGGAGAAGACGCGCTCACTCTTTCCAACATCAGTATCCGCTGCTTCTCCTCAGACAGCATCGGCACGTTATCACTACGAGGGAAAAAAAAGGCAGTTTTACAACATCTCTGGAAACACAGACAATAACTGATCAAGGAACGTTTGACGCACGGACAGTGACGGTACTTTTGATTCATGTGTCGTTTGTTTCGACAAACGGCATTAAACGAACCGAAAAAATGGGCTGAAAATATTCTGGTAATATGGAAGAAGTTAAATAAACCTCCTCCAAGCACCCAGACAGGGCTAAAATAAAGGATTAGATCATTATATAAATTCATTTTCCCCGTTCAAATCTTTGTGATTTGGCTTAGTTTGCGTCTCGCGCCTCGGTTTATGAGCTCGCATTGGGGGGGGGAGAAAAAAAAAAAGGAAAAAAAAAAAAAAAGGAAAAAAAAAAAAAAGAGTCAGGTGACATGAGTCGATTCAGAGTCGAATCACTTTCTCAGTGAAAGCACTGGTATATACTTGTAATGGTTTAGAAATTAAAAACTCAGTGCTCTCTCTTGCTATATCTGATCTCCTGATGTTCCACAACCTGGCCAAAGAAAGCCCCGATGATCTCTCACCTAGAGAGTCTGCGTCGCTCTCTCTACTTTACTGAGTTCGTTCTTGTGCGGATTTTGTTACACGTATATAAAACTGATGCTTACTGGACTGTCATCATGCTCGCTTCGACAGCAGAGTCCACCCGGTCATCGTCTTGCAGCGCGGCCACGGACCCCAGCCGCTCCGAATCCAGACCAGGCAGGACGGGGACTTCAGCAGGGACAGGTCCGTACGCTCCGTGCATCTCCACGGCAACGGCGACGGGATTGGGCACAAAGAAAGCAGAGGAGACGAGGGCGGAGCTCCGGAGGCGGTTGAGCTCCTCCTCTAGGTGTTTTTTCTCCTGCAGGATGGTGGCTCGGTCCTCGGAGAGAGACTCAATCAGGCCTGAAGGTGGAAAGAAAACAAGTTCACAAACGTTATTACTATGATGATTATTATTATTATTATTATTAATACTACAGTGGATTCTTGGAACGTATTTCTGTAACAAGCACAGCGAATAAAGGAGAACTTACTCTTATCCTTCTCCTGCTGCAGCATGACCTTCTTCAGCTTCTCACTCAGCTCGTTGATGATCTGCTCCTTCTTTAACTTCTCTCGCGTCAGTACAGTATTGAAATTAGTCTGTACACAAAATAAAGTCGATGTTTAGTACAGAAAGGCTGAATCAGGTGTGTCAGACTGACTTCTATCCAGATGTGTATCCACCGTTGCACGTATAGATACACCTCCAGTGTCTCCTACCTGCTGCTCAGCGATCAGCAAGGTCTTCAGATTCTGCAGCTCCTCGTTCTTCTTCCTCTCCAGCAGCTCCAGCTGGCCCAGGAGGGACGCTCGTTCTTCATCCAACCTCTGCTGCAATGCGACGTCCACAGATTTTCCATCTCCGGCGTCAGCTCCTCTGTAACTTGGCCAAGTTAGTGGATTTTAAATCGGTGTAAAATGGTTGAGTACAACGATCTTGACTCAAATTAGAGAGGAACGAGATGAGAGGATTGATTAAAAAGTCTCACTTACTTGTCAGTGGATTGTCTTTCCTCAAGTTGAGCTTCGAGTAGTTTAATTTTCCCTAACAGCTTCGCTTCCAGCTCGTCCTTCTGCAGTAAGGCGTGTTTTAGCGCCTCTTTCTCCTCCTCTACGGTTCTCCGGGCCTCCTGACGCTCCTCCTCCAGCTGCCCTGACAGGAGCGAGTTTACGGCCTGCAGGTCACTGACGGCGGTTTGCAAGTCGAGCTCTTTATCGCTGAACGCCCTCTGCTCTTCCTCCCGTTCCTTGCGTAAAGTCACGAGCTGGTCCTCCAGCTGGCGCTGGATCTCCTGCAGGCGTTCTTCGCGGTCCTTCTCGGCGTCCTGCGATTTCTGCTTGAGCGCGGAGAACTCGTGGCGCAGCAGCGTGCTCTCCTCATCGTGCCGCTCCACCAGCTCCGAGATGCAGTGGTCCTTCTCGAGGCGCATGAGAGCGCGCAGCTCGGCGAGGCCTTGCTCATGCTCCTCGTTCTTCTTCTGCAGCTGCTGCGTCAGCGCCTCGACTTGCTCCCGGAGGGCCTTTGTCCGTGACTCCATCTCGGCCTTAAGTGCCTCCTCCTGCTGGTTCTTGGCATCCTCGTATTGCAAGCGTAGGTCTTCCGTTTCGGTCTCTTTAAGAGCCATTTCCATTTCCAGCTTGCATCGAGTGTCGGCGAGCTCACCGATGCGTGCCTCATAGTCCTTGATGAGGCTCTCGCGCTTCTTCCGTTCCGTCAATTGCGATTCCACGAGTTCCTTTAGTTTGGCTTGGTTCTCAAGGGTTAGGGTATCTAGAGCACCCTGGCTTTCACGTTCCAGGATCTCCATTTGCGCTCTGTGCTCATTTTTCAGACGAGCTTCCAAGTCTTGGAGATGGTTCTTCTCCGCGTTCTCCATTTCTTGGCGTATCTTCCTCTCGATCTCGACCTGCAGGCCGTCCAGCTGGTCGGCGAGGGCGTCTCTGGAACGCAAGGTGTCTTGAAGTGCCTTGCTTCGCTCTGAAAGGTTCTTCTCCAACTCCTGGACAGCCTGCTGGTGGCTGTTGCGTATCTCCTGGAGTAAGCGTTCTCTCTCACCCTCCATCTGACCAAGCTCTTTCTCTTTCCTTTCCACGAGCCCTTCGAGTTCGAGCATGGCCCTCTGGACGTCCCGGACGATCTTGTGGTTCCCTTCCAACTCGTCAGTAAGCCGGAGGACGTGCTTTGCGTGATCGTCTTTCAGCTTTTGGAGGTCGTTCTGGTGTGCCTCTCGGAGTTCCTCTTCCTGACGACGTCTGATGTTGTTGACCACGCCGTGAATTTCTGCGCTCATCTTCTTCAAGGCGAAGCCAAAGTCCCGCTGCTCTTTCAAAACAAGTCCTTGGAAATGACAGAGGTCATCCTTGACTTTCCTCATGTTGCTGTGCGACTCCTCAGCAGCTGAACGGTACTTGTCTATGGTCAGCTTGAGCTTCGTGATTCTGGAGTTCTCTCTCTCGAGCATGGTCGTGTCCTGGATCCTTTTGCTATCTATAGCGTTGATGACAGAGGAGTAAAGAGACTCGACCATCATCTCAGGACTTGTAGGATCACTGATGGGATTGGGTGACGTTACATTCTCTTCGATGACAAACTCATTGACCGCTGACATGAAGTCTGACTCCGGGCTCTCGGCTAAAGAGTCCAGGTCCAGAGAGCCCTGCTGGAGCACGGGATCCATGTTGGGGTGTCCTATGGTTTCAAAGTCAAACGTATGGGCGTCTATACTGTCAGGGGACAGATCTTCTAATGGAGCTGGAAGGGAGAGGGGCTGAGTGGGTGGAGACTGTATACTGAGGGCAGGAAGGGTTTTAGATGAGGTGGGCATGGTCTCTGTTCTGCTTTCCGAGCTGGGTCTCCGTGCACTCTGGTTCCCAGAAACCTTCAAAGACGGCAAACATTGTCTTACACCATAACACCAATCTTACAGACAGTTGGGACGATAAAAACATCTTAAATTAAAAAATATATATAAATAAAATCTTGAGAAAAACAAGTGGTTTTCTACCTTCAGTTCACTCAGTAAGTCTGTGATGGTTTGAGACATCTCGTCTACACTCCGAGCTGCTTGTACCAGCTGGTGAAGAGCTTCTGTATGATGGTTTAATGGCTCAAAATCACATAGTGATGGAACCCTAAAGGAAAACGGCATTATGATTATGGCAAGAATATAAAAAGTACTACCAAGTGCCACAAAGATAAAACATAATATAGTTCAGTGTGGCAAAGATTCGATTAAGACCAGGAACTTGATCCTAAAAGATAAAGCCCAGAATTTTAAGTCTAAGAAATGAATACTGGGCTTGACGATGACAGGATGTTCTTACATGGGAAAAGTCTTCAGGACAGAGTTTACACTTTGTGGTTTCTTGAGAACATGACAAGCTGTGTTTGTTTTGTCTTCTTAATTTCGAGAGCGTTAAAAGAAAGGCAGGTGAGGGAATGACCGTTTATACCTGCTACAACACAAGTCATAACAGGACCTAAACTGTTGGTTTTTTTTAAACATTGACTGTAACTATAACTGGATTACATTGTAGATTGTGCTGTTCTTTAATAAATTTACAAAAGTAATACTTGGCAAATTGGTGTCATATACAAGGAGTATGGCAAGAATATAAAAATACAACAAAGTGCCTCAATGATAAGACAGAATGAGTTCAGTGTGGCAAGGATTTGATTGGTACTTGGACCAGGAAATGAATCCTGGGAAGAACAGGAACTAAAACCCAGGAACTAAAGCCCAGGAACTAAAGCCCAGGAACTAAAGCCCAGGAACTAAAGCCCAGGAACTAAAGCCCAGGAACTAAAGCCCAGGAACTTGAGCCGGGAACCAAAAGGCCAGGAAATTAATACTGAGAATCCCAGGAACCTAAGCCCAGGAAATTAATACTGGAAAGCACAGGAACTAAAGGCCAGGAACTAAAGACCAGGAAATTAATAATGGGAAGCACAGGAACTAAAGCCCAGGATCTAAAGACCAGGAAATTAATACTGAGAATCCCAGGAACTAAAGCCCAGGAACTAAAGCCCAGGAAATTAATACTGAGAAGCCAGGAACCTAAGCCCAGGAAATCAATACTGGGAAGCACAGGAACTAAAGCCCAGGAACTAAAGACCAGGAAATGAATACTGGGAAGCACAGGAACCAAAGGCCAGGAACTAAAGACCAGGAAATTAATACTGGGAAGCACAGGAACTAAAGGCCAGGAAATTAATACTGGGAAGCACAGGAACTAAAGGCCAGGAAATTAATACTGGGAAGCACAGGAACTAAAGGCCAGGGACTAAAGACCAGGATATTAATACTGGGAAGCACAGGAACTAAAGGCCAGGGACTAAAGACCAGGATATTAATACTGGGAAGCACAGGAACTAAAGGCCAGGGACTAAAGACCAGGAAATTAATACTGGGAAGCACAGGAACTAAAGGCCAGGGACTAAAGACCAGGAAATTAATACTGGGAAGCACAGGAACTAAAGGCCAGGGACTAAAGACCAGGAAATTAATACTGGGAAGCACAGGAACTAAAGGCCGGGAACTAAAGACCAGGAAATTAATACTGGGAAGCACAGGAACTAAAGGCCAGGAACTAAAGACCAGGAAATTAATACTGGGAAGCACAGGAACTAAAGGCCAGGGACTAAAGACCAGGATATTAATACTGGGAAGCACAGGAACTAAAGGCCAGGAACTAAAGACCAGGAAATTAATACTGGGAAGCACAGGAACTAAAGGCCAGGGACTAAAGACCAGGAAATTAATACTGGGAAGCACAGGAACTAAAGGCCAGGAACTAAAGACCAGGAAATGAATACGGGGAAGCACAGGAACTAAAGGCCAGGAACTAAAGACCAGGAAATGAATACGGGGAAGCACAGGAACTAAAGGCCAGGAACTAAAGACCAGGAAATGAATACTGGGAAGCACAGGAACTAAAGGCCAGGAACTAAAGACCAGGAAATGAATACTGGGAAGCACAGGAACTAAAGGCCAGGAACTAAAGACCAGGAAATTAATACTGGGAAGCACAGGAACTAAAGCCCAGGAACTAAAGACCAGGAAATGAATACTGGGAAGCACAGGAGCAAAAACACAGGAATGAAAGCCCAGAACTCTGAGCCCAGGAACTTTTTTACACTGTGTTGTTCTTTATTAAATTACAAAAAGTAATAGTTGGCAACTTGCTGTCATATACAAGGATTAAAAAACTTGGTGGTAAAAATAACTCCACCTTGCTTCAGGCCGCATTATTCCACCCAGTCATCATCTTCCTTTAACAGCACATCCACAACTGTTTTATTCCTTACTTGGCAATTACTGTTCCTCCATGTATGTACTTGTACTTTACCTGAGAAAAGGCTGCACTTCAACAGGACAGCAGCTCTTCAGATACTGCAGGTCGTTCAGAGAAATGTCCGGAAGCTCAAAGTCAAACTTGCGAGGCTTTCTTGTCTGAAAGGAAAGTAAAAAAAAAAAAAACGAGGAAGTGAAAGAACGATCAGAGAAAAATTTTCATTATCACGAGATACACTACAACACGTTCCAACACTTACGCAAAACGACGAGGGAGGCCATGAGTCGAGTCCTCGAAACAAGCGATTTCTGAGGAACGACTTTCCTACAAGGGAAAGAAGAAGAAAGAAAAAAAGTCGGAGGCGGATTTGGTAAAGAACCGCTTCAAACACACTCCAGAACCTCGGTGCTCTTTATCCGTATTCACATGAAGCTCAGCAGATTTGTAGAGAACACACACAGTGAGCTCATACTTACTGAACAGCTTGCCAAACGTCTCCCTTTTGACCTTCTCTGCCTCATAGAGGTTTTTCCCATCTTTAACCAGGGCATTGGCCCACTGAAAGGAAACACAAAGCAGAGAAAGAACTGTTGCTGAAACTGCATGCTACGTGTGCAGAATAAACAAACAGAACTCAAGGATTTTTACTAGATTCCAGCGTGGACTGATCTGGGATAAATGACAATATAACACTTAGAGATGTGGTGTAACGGGGGAGGGGGGATCACTGCACGGGGGTTAGGAATCGTGACCTTGAGAAATATGTCACCGGGGTACGGTCAGATCAGACTGATCACCTTACCTCTCTGTAGTGTTTAATGAACATTTTCCGGCGCACCACCTCCACCACGGCCAGGCAGTACATCTGCGGGACGGTACTGAGGGCTTCCACCACGCGCACTCGCTCCAGCAGCTCGGTCAGGAGGCGCAGCAGCGCTTGGAGCTTCTCGCCATCCTGATCCGCATGCAGCATCACGTAGCAGCACCATCTATAAGCAAGACATAATGACAACGTCAGCCATTCTCCCATCCGATCCAATCAACGGACCGATCAACAGACCAAGCCGTTCTGAGCCACAACGGGCCTTACTTGAGACGGACTTGCAGGTTGTTGGCCAGTTCCTGTTTGGCAGTCGTGCACTTCTGCTTAATGTCCAGCAGCTTCCTGTGGTTGGTCAGCATGATCATCAGCTGATTGGCGTGACTCAGACACAGGTCCGGCAGCACCGAGTTGTCCTTCAGGTTTTCAGCCCTCATCTGATTGGCTAAAAATCCCTGTAAAAAAACAAAGACAAACATGACTAAGGTGAAAAAAGCGAAAACGCACTATAACGACGTAATAAAAGATGTGCAAAACAAACGGACCTTTTTATTTGTTTATTTATTTCTTTATTTAAAACACCGTACCTGAGCGAGCTCCTTCTGTTCGTTCACTAGCTTCTTGCAGCTGGCGATCATTTGGTCGAGTGCGTACAATCTGTCTTCGAGCCCCTTTATGGCCTTCATGTTTTGATTATCCAGTTTGGTGATGGTGTCCCGGCACTCGACGAGAAACGGCTGAATAATCCGCGGATCGAGCTGCGAACACATCAGAACGCACGCCGATGTGAGACGACAACAAGCGCGGATGATTACAAAGTGTTACAAGAGTACAGTTAAAGAAAACAAACTTCCGCTAGAAGTACCTACGACTGCTAAAAACGTCTCCTCGGTACGTCCCATAAAAGGATCACGTGTCGCTATAAACTTAAAAGTGTATAATTGATCGATTCTGTGTAACTCACGGTCGTCGTGACTTTCCAGATAGACCGTTACTAACAGATGGTTAAAACCCGTACACGGATTTTTGATCGTGTCGCTTTAACGCTCTCGCGCTTGCTTGCTTACTCTGTTGATGGAGTCGAAGCACTTCCTCACTACAGCCTCGACGTCATTGGGTCGGTCCTGTACGTTGATCCAGTCCAGCAGCGTGACGTTAAACGAAGGAGCGTCCGCCATTTTGTCCGCCTCGTCCTGCTCCTTTTCTTCCTCCAGTGCCTCTTGAAGCCCGCAGTTGCTGCTGCTGCTCCTCCCCACCGCTCCGTCCTGAGCCGCAGAGCCTCCTGAAGTCTGCCGGACCTCCGTCGGGCACAAGATGGCCGACTGGGAGGACGTCTGTCGTCCTTCTCCGACGTCAGGCTCGGCCTCGGTCCTGGGACGAGGTGAAGAGGATTTCTCCAGGCTTTCTCTGTAGCTGTGGCGGGTCAGGCACTCCAGCAGAGGGATCTTAGCCATGACTGAGACGGCCGTCCCGAGCCTGGATGTATAACGGGCGGCGGAATAAAATAACGGGTGTGACTTTTTAAGGTACGGAAAGGTAACATTTTGCATAGCTGAGCAGACTACTCACTTTGTCAGCTTCAGTTTGATGTCTTCGAAATCCTGTTGGTAATTAGTGTAGGCCACGTCGAATTTCAAGAGCAGCTTCTGATAGGACGCGGTGCAGTCGTCCAGGTTGGCCATGATGGCGGCCCAGCCCTGGTGCTGAAGGTGTTCGTCGTGGACCAGGCGTTCACAGAAGGAGCACAGCTTCTTCGCAACTTCAAACATTTCCTTGTGGGGGGGAGAGAGAATACAACACAAAATCATGACATGTTTCTTCTTCTGACCTTCGAACGGTTCATTACGAGGATAATTTTGTCTTAACGGGCGTATAAGCCTTATTTTTAAAGCGTGCGAGAGGAGTACCACAGCGAGCTGCGTCCGCGAGGCCACGGTGTGAAATACGGCCGGCATCATGAGCGACTCCTCCACCTTCATCTCCATCTCGTTCTCGACGGAGAAGGTGGTTTTGGGGATCGTCGGCGCACGGTCGCACAAGATCATCTCTTTGTTGAATAAAAAGATGGGGTTCGTATCCTGGCATACGAGACGAGAAGAAAGAAAAAAAAAAGAAAGAAAAAAAGAGTGCGTGGAGTTAATTTGATGTATTAACTGCTCGCTCTGCTAAACAAAACACTGCATTTCACTGGATAAGAGCATTTTTTCCTCCTAGGAAAGGAAAATGTTATCGGAGTCATCATGTTGTGTTTAATTACAAAATGTCCGTCTCTTGCGCTTAAAATAACAGGTGAACCCTAATTAATCGGCAAAACTAACCAGGCTTACTCGCTCACCGACATCACACACACGTTACTCACCGTGCCGGCACTGTAGCTACACACTCTCCTCTCGGCCACCATACACTCGCCGCCATTAACCACCAGCACCTGATGCTGAGTGGCGATCTTGTACTTAGCCTGGATGGCATGTTTGAGGTCCAGAACACTGCAACACAACAAACACATTTGTTTTTGTGTGTTTGGGGGGGGTGTTAATGTTAAATAACAGGAAGTCATCCAAGACACATGAGCCTTAATTACTGTATGCTTCAACAGGCACCAGATGTGGACACGTCATTAAATTCCCACGTTATTCGCGACGCTCCGAAAACCGCACGGTTTCCGGAGACGACTTACGTTTGCACGGCTAGTTCAGTGTCGAACGTCAACGTGCTCCCGTTATTGACCTGGAACACGTACAACTTCATGTTGAATTCTCCACTCAGCTTCCGTGTGGCCTGGCTCCTTCATCTAGTCTGCGATGCTCACCTGAGGAGGAAAAGAATCCGGGTCGTTTACGGTCATTAATTACAAAAGTACATCCCAAGACACAGACCTTCCTAAATATATATTTCCCTCCCAAAAACAAAACAAAACACCGTGTTCTGTCCTTCAATCTAGTACAAGCAACGTTTCCTTTCGAGACCACTCAGACAAGTAGAAGTCGTCTCTCCTGTGTACGACAGTGCTACGATACAAACTCGCTGGCTAACAAACACTACCGTTTGTGTTTTATTTATATTTCAAGAATATCAGGAAACCACTCTGATCCGTCGAGGCACGGACTCCACATGTCTCCCTGAAGGTGTGCTGTGGGATCCGGCACCAAGACCTTATCAGCAGGTCCTTTAAGTCCTGTAAGTTGCGAGGTGGGACCTCCGTGGATCGGACTTGCTTGACCGGAACGTCCTACAGACGCTCGATCGGATCGAGATCTGAGGAATTCGGAGGCCGAGTCAACACTTTGAACTCTTTCATGTTCCTCAAACCGTTCCTGAACCGCAGCGTCTCAGGGCGAAATATCCTGCTGAAAGATCCACTGCTATTAGGGAATACCGGGTGTACTTGTTTAGGTAGGTGCCACGTCAAAAAGTAAGATCCACATGAATGCCAGGACCCAAGGTTTCCCTGTAGAACATTGAACAGAGCATCACACTTCCTCCACCAGCTTTCCTTCTTCCCATAGTGCATCCTGGTGCCTTCTCTTCCCCAGGTAAGCGACGCACACACACACACCTTACACACGACGTAAAAGAAAACGTGATTCATCAGACCAGGCCACCTTCTTCCATTGCTCCATGGTCCAGTTCTGATGCCCATTGTAGGAGCTTCCAACACGTCAACTTCGAGAACTGATTGTTCACTTGCTAAATAATATACACCCCCCTCGAGAAGTGCCACTGTACCAAGACAATCAACGTTATTCACGTCACCTGTCGGTGGGTTTAACGTTATGGCTTAATGTTATGACAGGATATTACATCATTACGCTACCTCTGGCACGTACACTTCTACTCTGCACACTTTGCTTCTTCTGGAACTCAATTAACAATTTAATACAGCACAGCTTCAGTGTGTGCGTGTGCGTGTGTGTGCGTGTGTTTACTAACCAAGCGGCTAACAGGGAGTATTTCAGGCTGAGTCATGTTGTTTCATCGGCGCTTATGTGAATCATTAGTATTGCTGACAACTGTTCACTTCACTATTTGAACAATTTAGAACATAAAACCATGCGGTTTGTTGTAAAACCTCAACCTAAAAGTGTGTATCTCGAAGAAAAAGAAGAAAAAAGTACTTATTAATAGCACAGTTATTAGCTGAGACAGTAAGTTAGCCTGCACGCGCTTTCATAACTGAAAGCTTTCCTCGTCAACGCGGATTAAAATTTTCTATCTATAAAACATATAACATCAAAAAATTAGAGGAATACGTTATTTTAGAGAGATGGGCTTCTGTTTAACATCATTAAGCTTGGTTTTGTAAAGTGTAAACGCTTAAAACGCCCTTTAACGTCCGCGTTACGAGATAATGCCGCTAGCTAACTCGGCAATGCTAATATCTGCATCTGTCAGCCTGGGGTTTGGAGTCGATTCTGAAAAGATTCGATTCTGCGAGTCCGGATTTAAAGAGCAGTGTCGATTCTCTGATTCTCGACGCGCAGAAATAAAACCCAGAGTCGATTCCGTGTCGTTTAATTTTCCCTCCTCGTGTTCATCCAGAATTTAAAGTGTGATTATTCAGAGTTCGGTATCACGTATACATACACCTAGTCTAAGAATAATTTAATTTATTTCCTCGAGGGAAAAATAGCAAGAACTAGCCGTAATCTATAATCAAACCGCTGAAGAATAGAGAGTCGATTCAGTGTCGTTTGATTTTTCAGCTCATGTTCGTGCGCAATTAAAAGTGTGATTAGTTAAAAGCTCCATATTAATAGTGTAAAAAGAATTTACTGTACCAACTGTGTGTAATAAACCAGTCAAAATATCATTCATCAATAATTAATCCTCTGAATAATAAGGAGTCGATTCCGTGTCGTTTAATTGTTCTGCTTATGTTATTGTATAATTAATGTACCAATTAACCTATACGTAGTCCACTAAAAAATAGAAAGACAATTCTATATATATATTTTTTTCTCTCTGTTCATGTTTGGCTATAGTTAATTATAAAAAATAATTTACTGTTTATTAAATGAACTAGTTAAAAAAATACACTAATCTGTTGTTAATTTGAGTCCAATCACATCAGCTCTGACAGTTAAAGATTAAGCTTCAACCAGGATTAATTTAAAGGTTATCGCATGAAACTTTGAAATAATCATCCTGCATTTGTGATGTGATATTAGATTTACAGTAAACTAGGATTAACTCATTGTGCTGCTCCACAATTTTAAACTCAGACTTACAATCATATGAAAAAATAAAGTACACCCCATGGAAATTGTTGGCTTTTTTGACAGTGCCTATTAATAACGTTGATGTATCTGAACAAACCCACAAGGAAAATGAGCTTTTGCAATCATTTATTCAACAGAAATAGCAACAGATATGATATTCTTCTGTGGAAAAAGTAGGTACACCCTTGGCCTCAGGAGCTAGTATTGCCCCCTTTAGCAGAAATAACTTCTTGTAGGCGTTTTGCATAATTGTCCACCAGGCTTGCTGGAATTTTTGACCATTCTTCCATGCAATATTCTTTCAGCTGCAAGATGTTTGAGGGTTTTCTTGCATGTTCTGCCCGTTTCAAATCCCCCCACAACATTTCAATGGGATTCAAATCCAGGCTTTGACTAGACCATTCCATAACGCTCCATTTCTTCTTTTTGAGCAATTCCTTGGTGGATTTGCGAGTGTGCTTAGGATCATTATCCTGTTGAAAGGTCCACTTTCAATTCAACTTTCAGACAGATGGCCTCACGTTATCTTCAAGCACTCTTTGATATGGTGCAGAATTCATAGTTGAATCAATGAATGTAAGCTGTCCAGGTCCTGAGGCAGCAACACAATGGTGCTTCACAGTTGGTATGAGGTGCTTCTTCTGAAAAACTGTCTTTGGTCTGCGCCAAACAACTCATTATTCCAAAAGGCCTGGTCTTTGCCTGTATGCTCATTGACAAACTGTAGTCTTGCAAAGGCTTTTTCCTGGCACGCCTCCCATGCAGTTCAAATCTGTGCAATCTCTTTCTGATTGTAGACGCACACACTTTGACACCAAGACTTACTAGCAGATCCTGTGATGAAATTTTGGGGTTTTCTCAGAGACTTCTTTTTGCACGAGATGGTCTGCTCTTGGGCTGTATTGGCTGGGACGATCGGTCCTGGGCTACAACAACTAATTGATAAAATTAATCGATAATTAAAATAATCAGTAATAATTAGTCTGATGCTATATGTAGCTTTATTTATAAACAAAAGTGATTGTGTTTGTTATGAGAGCTGTAACTGTAATGGGGTTATAACGTGTAATTGTATATAAATGTAAGAAATGTCATACGTTTACAGAATAAAGGAACATAATATGTTCAAATGAGTGAATGTGTGTTACTGCAAAACATTCACCCTCTTACCACTTAAGTTTGTGCTTTTGTTTTTCTTTTTTAGCCTTTTTAATACAGCAATTTAAAGTTTGTGGATAATCAATTGTTTTTGTTTTGTTTTCAAAATAATGTAATTTTTTTTTTTATTATTTGTTTAAATAGCCCACATTGAGACATTTAATACCTTTTTCATAGCTTTCCATTTGCACAGTGTTTGAAGGAGAACATCAGGCAGAATATGAAATAAGTTTTTTTCTTGGGGGCGGGGGGTTTATGATGATACAGGAAATAAAAATAGCCCCACTAATCAAACTAATCGAAGAAATAACCAACAGATTAATCGATTACCAAAATAATCGTTAGTTGCAGCCCTACACCAGACATTAGAGATATAAGAGGGGTATAAATAAGCAGGTTCGAATCACCAGCACCCGATCCTGATTTTATGGATTTGAAGGTGTGATAAATGTAGGGGTGTACTTACTTTTTTCCCCACCATGCAACTGATCTGTTTTTTGTTCATTTCCTTTGTGAAAATTACTACAAAATGTCAACGTTATGTCTCATTTGATTGAGTCTATCGCCTTTATTAATAGGCACTGTTTCAAAGACCAAAATGTTTGCTTGTCCGAATATGTAAAAAAAAAAAAAAAAAAAAAAATTCTATGGGGATGGGGTGTAATTATTTTTTCACACGGCTGTATATTTCAGGTAGAAGTCATTTCTTCACATAACCATACACATGAACAACCAAAAGGGAAGGAAAATATACTGCTATCATTATTAATCTCATCAGTAACTTAATGGGAATAAAAATATATGTGAGAAAAGGTTTATTATTATTATTATTTTCAGTAGACAATGTAGTAAGAGATTTATTTTCTGGTCCTATGTTAGTATTTTGCAGACATTTTACAAAAGCAACTGCGATCGCGTTTCCGATTTGTGGACGCATAAACTGCGAAATAATTCAAATGAAAATGCAAATCGTGCATACTTGCGTTGTCATTTATACGAACATACAGTGTACGCCAAATTTCAATTTCAACATTTGTGGAAAGTCTTCGGACACACCCCTTCCGAATGCAAACACGCCCCGTGGTGTAGTCCCGCCCCTGACACTGATTGGCCGTATTCTGCACAAAGCATCGGAAATGCAAACACTAAGGGATTTGATATTCCCGATCGAATTATTTCGCCAGGTTCCGTATTTCGATACGACGACAGGGTCAAAACACGCAAGAGACGCAATCGCATGACGGACTTTGCGTTTCCGTCTGAAATTGGCCAGACGTTGTACGTTCCTGTAAACGAAAACGTAGAGGATTTGCGTTTTTTCATTCGTCACAATTTATACGTGTCAACAACAAATAATAAAACGCAACTGCGAACACGGTTTGCAGCTGCTTTTTGAAAATAGTTTGGAAATTGGTTTCGTTTGTGGAAATCTAAAACCGGAACAATATCATGCCTATTGTGTATATTATGTGGAGTCGACTCGGAAACGGAGTCGACTCGGAATCGACTCGGACAGCAGTAGGTAACACTGACCCGGTCAACGTGAAAGGCACCAAAATACATGTCTAAAATCGTGACCTAAACTCTTTACATTATACAAGTAAACATGTTAACCACGTATTATTTCCCCCCAAGATCTATCCTAGCTTGCTAGCAAGAAAAATAATAATTATATATATATATATATATATATATATATATATATATATATATATATATAGCAAAAAAACATTCCTTGCATACGATGTCATAAGGTCTGCTAATATCCAGACAGCAGGCTAATATGCTATACGCGAAATTTTGCTATTAAATAATATTTTACCTGTTATTTGTCGGTGTCCATCCTTCGCGTTAAGTCGAGCAGCAGCAAAAAGCTCGCTTGCTCCCAGGCTAACACTCCGAGGCTAACGCTAGCTGCACATACAGGCTGTGAATGCTAGGCTAGCTGGATTAGCTGCCGGGCTAACAGGCTAGCGCTAATACCCAGGCAGTAAATACACACGGGCTTTGCTCTTCATGTAGGCATACAACCGTGCAATTCAAATCTGACACCACTCCTTAAAAACGCGGTCCGTACACATTACTCTAAACACTAATAATAATCACAACAATCCTCCTTGTCATGAATGTAAATTCTGTACATCTCATTAATGTTCTTCTCAACCGTGAGAGCTATCTAAACAAGCTAACACCCTTCCACTGTGTTACTGCTGCTCTGTTTTGTTGTTGTCGTCCTTGACGTCATTGCGCGCCGCAGTGCATTCTGGGATAGAGCACACTCAGAGGCCAGTTCATCAGCTAGCCAGTACATAGGGTGGAGGTGTTTTTATTCCTCTTATACAACTTGGAATTTGGCTGTTTTTATTCATTGAAGCAAGACACGTCGTAGTTTTTATCCATTTACAGTTACGTTGAATGCTGAGGGAGAGGGTATGAGGAGCTGTAAAGAGTCATCGCACACCAGCCTGTCTTTTTTCTCTGTCTTGAAGATAATCCATCCATCCAAGATAATCTCGCGGAGAACCTGGGGATACACGGGGGGATAAGGCGGGGGACACCCTGGACGGGGTGCCAGTGCATCACAGGGCACAATCACGCACACATTCATACACTACGAACATTTTTTGGACATGCCAATCAGCTTACCATGCATGTCTTTGGACTGGGGGAGGAAAATCGGAGTACCTGGAGTAAACCCACAAAAAGCACTGGGAGAAAATGCAAACTCTGCACACACAGGGCCATGGCAGGAATCGAACCCTCAACCCTGGAAGTGTGAGGCGAACATGCCCAACCTCCTCCCCACTGTGCCCAACCTCCTCCCCACTGTGCCCAACCTCCTCCCCACTGTGCCCAACCTCCTCCCCACTGTGCCCAACCCCCTCCACTTCAGCTTGTTACAATGAAAAGACCAAAAAAGTGTAAAATCTTCTGTCCTGAGGATGTCAGAAAACGTTTAAGACGTAAAGTTACAGCTTTACCTGACTGTTACATAGCACCAAGAATGGAGACTCCTTCCAAAAATAAACAATGACACATGTAATTAATTTATAATAATAAGTCAATTAAACAGTTCCAAAAATGTACTCAAGTAACAGCAAAATAAAGTAAAGTAACTCCAAATCAGTTGTTTTGCTATAGCAATACTAGCCACCGGATTTAAACCCTACTACAAACCAGCTGTCTCAATTGAGTTCATATACTCAAACATAAAAATATATAAAGCATTGTAAAATTTTCCGAGGACTGGACCAAGAACCCCCTGCAAGTGTCTGCAAAATTGTTAGTAATCTCTACAGGAAGAGAATCTGTGCTGGTCTTCTCTCCAGTATGACAAAACAGGTTTAAATACTAAAACTATATAATGTCCCTAACAATTCCCTATAAGCCCCTCTACATGTGAGGAAACATGTTGAAGTGCCCTATAGGGTGACATCTGAGTGGAGAAAGTGAGATGCAGTACCTTATAGGTTTCCCCTATGTGCAAGATGATGAAATGCCCTCTAGGGTGAAGCTACCTGTGAGAAAACATGATGAACTGCCCTAATGGCAGCCCTTCAAATGAAAAAAAAAGATGAAATGCCCTCTAGGGTTCCACTATATGAGAAAATGTGACAGTGCCCTATAGTGTGCCCGTACCTGTCAGAAAACATGATGAAGTGTCCTCTAGGGTGCCCTTTCAGTGACAAACACATGCTGCAGTGCCCTATAGGATCCTCTGCATGCGAGGACACACACCAAAGTGCACTAATTGGTGTCTTTCTAATTGAGAACATGTGATGCACTGCCCTATAGGGTGCCCTTATAGTGGAGAATACATGAGGCAGTGCACTATTGGGCTCCACTAGACTCAAGGAAACACGATGAAGTACCTCTAGGGTGTCCTCACAGTGGAGAAAATGTGATTACAGTCCTTGTTGGCTGCCCGTCAAATTGAAAAAAAAAAAAAAAGTGATGATATGCCTTCTAGGGTGCCACTATGTATGAGAAAATGTGACAAAATGCCCTATTGGGTGCCCCTATGTGTGAGAATGACATGATGAAGTGCCCCCTAGGGCACCCTTCTAGTTGAGAATATGTGCCCTATAGGTTTCCCTTATATGTGAGAAAATGAGATGAAGTGCACTCTATGGTGCCCGTACAGTTGAGAAAAATTTGATTTGATTTGAGAATACAGTATGTGATGCAGTGCCTATCGGGTTCCTCTACATGCAAGGAAACACAATGTAGTGCCCTTCCAGATGATTTTTAAGTTTGAGATATAGGGTTGCTCTTACCACTCGAGAAAACATGATGCAATGCCTTATAGGGTGCATCTCCATGCAAGGAAACATGATGAAGCTCAAATGGGTGCCGTTACAGTGGAGAATATGTGATGGAGTGCCCTATAGGGTTCCTCTACATGCAAGGAAACACAATGTAGTGTCCTTACAGATGATTTTTAAGTTTGAGAACCATTGGCCTCGCCCCCTAATTAGCACTAATTAGCATATGTGACTGTGTCTCCTGTGTATATGAAAAGGAGTTTGCTATACTCTGAAGGAATTCCCTATGCATTATGGGAAGGATTTTTTTTTGCTATGGTGTTGATCTAAAAGCAAGCAATTTTCATCTGAATGATGCGGTTGTGCTAACTTAACTGTAGGTGGAGCTGTTCCCATTCCTCGCTCCCTTTTCACGGAGCAGGAAGTCATTCTCGTTACTGTGAACCAAAGCCCATCTGAGATAATGACTGCTATTGAAACACCACTTGTAGGTTACAGCTAAAAGACAATTTTATAAGTATGCAAATTAAATGAAACGCACCTCTACCCCTCCACAGGCCACACCCCTCCTCCCTGGTGTGCTACGTAGCCTGGAGTTTCATACTGAAAGCTGATTGGCTGTTATATTTTAGGACTCCCATCAGTGGCTGATTTTGACAAGCCTTAAAGAAATGCAGCAAAACTGCTTTTTGCACCGTGACCAGTGAAAGTATTTTATCATAAACCTGATGCTCATCTGCATTCCAGGTTTAAACAAGAACTCAGTCTACTCCTTTGGGAGGGAAATTAATTTTGTAAATGCACCAACTGACAGTTAAACCATCAGACCATGTTGTTCAAGGTGCGCATTTACATAAAAGGATGTGACTGAACTGCACAAAAGATCTAGTTCTAGACCCACTGACACTACAGCCTAATTATATTTACATTTATTCACCTGAGAATTATGAGTGAGACAAAATAAAGTGCTGGGTAGCTGAGGGTTAAGGGTTTTTGCTTTAACCCCGACAGCGAGGGCATCCGATCTTAACTGCTAATGAGATGTTCTGGTTGAAAACGCACATCCATCTGCCTAAACAAGTCAATATGACCTCAACGCTCAGCACTACTTTTCAACATCTACCATGCACTACCATGTTGAACCTTCTTCACTACACCTGTAAAAGTGTAAATGACTTACATTAAAGTGCACGTATTATGGTTTTTCAAATATTCCCTTTCATGTAGCGTGTTATATACGTAGCTGTTTGTGAATGTAAAAAGTCTGCAAAGTTTCCAAAATCAAAGCGCACGACAAATGGAGTTATTGACTCCCAAACTAAGGAACCAATTCTGAACAGCTGAATCGAGTCGTTAGTGATTCCAGACTCACTTCCTGTACTAACCTATGTAGGTTTGTAACAAAAAGCCCCGCCTCTGGTCTTCATCACCTACTCGCTCACAGACAGAGCTGAAACTCGTTGCGGTAGTGGGCGTTTCCTTTTTGAAACACGCTGACAGCGGTAGACCAATCACAACAGACTGGGACATCTGACCAATCAGAGCAGAGTATGCTCTCTGAAAGGAGGAGTTTAGAATGAATCATTTAGAACGAATCATTTAACGAGTTGTTTTTGACACTGGGGGGGAAAAAAAGTAATGCTGCAGTGTTTTTTAACCTCAGATGCACGTAAATCTATCGTATGAGGCATTTAAAACAAAATAAGGCATGTTTCAAAACCATAATAGGTGCACTTTAATATACCGTCATGGTAAGATGGTAAGAATTTATGAAAACAATCAAACCTCTAGAACAAGAAAGAAGTTTGTGGAGAGTTGGACATGCAGTAGACATAGGCCCTGGTAATTATTTTATTAGCACCAGTAAATATTATTAATAGTATTATTTTAACACATTTTAGAATAATTATAAAGTCATCAAAATTCTGGAGTAGCACAAACGGAACTATGGGAATTATGTCGTGAGAAAAAAAAATCCAAAATAAAATCAAAATAATTTAGTATTTTAGCATCTTCAAAGTAGATGCCCTTTTTTGCCTAGAATGTTCCAGAAATGTATTCTTGGCCTTTTCTCAACAGATTTCTTGAGGATTTTCCCTGAGGTGCTTTTTAAACAGTATTAAAGGAGTTCCCACCTATGCTGGACACTTATTGGCTGCTTATTTTTTTGTAAATAAAATGTTAGTCTAATGAAAGAAACGAATACGTCGACACGATTATATTTTTGTCTACGACCTCGACTTCACACATTTAATCACACACCTTCAGATCAAGAGGTTTTTAAGATCACGAGAAACATTTCAGTCGGGTGTCCACAAACTTTTGACCGTCAGTGTACGTTTTTTTTTTTTCCATTAACGATCTTTTTACGATCCAATTCACTCTAAAATGCCACTTGTATCAGAGATCTCTAAAGCTGTTAAAACAAAACCGAACCTATATTTGTGCTCTCTCACCGCAACACTCGATTGTAATTAATGTCAAATTGGCTGTTCTGTATGATCAAGAGACCTAACTCAGATTGACCCACTCATTTCAGATAAAATGAGATAAAATAAAACTGCTGAAAAAGAAAAACGTCTTCATATTAGAAGGCTTTTTTAATAAATACAGATCCCGAGGTGATGTTCTGTTCTGGAGCAGATCCCCTGCAGGGCGATGCAATATTCATGGCAGATTTGCGTATCAAGGAAAAAACCAATAATTTTCTGACAGCGTGATGGTGGTTTTACTCAGTATGAAATACAATGTGCAGATTCAAGTATTTTTTTTGTTCTTTCTCATTTACTGAGGCACCAGTGTAAATCCTTGAAATGTTTTCTTTGGTGACCTTCTGGAAAATAAATAAATAAATAAAAGGTTCAAATCGAAACATTTACGCCTCCTCACTTTAGTGTTCTCTCTTAAGCCATACTAGCAAGACATGTACGTGAGCTGCGTAGGATTCAGAACAACTCATTTGCATAATAAAAGATCAAAGCGATCCCTCCTGATCCTGTGAATGGAGGGCGGAGTCTGTCCTGGAAGACACCACGCCCATCGTAGGATAACAGTGATCAATCGACTTTGTATTGATTTGTAGTGACAGTTGTATTATTCAATGAATACTATATGAGAAAGAACTGCTAAGGATGAAGACGTCCACCATCTTGACTATCCTGTCAGTTCCGGTAGTGCTGGTACTCTCACTGTTGGATCTTATATGGTCTCCATATTAATAATGCATTGTACCCTGTTGGCATTGTTATCTTCTTCTTCCTGCTGTGATGATCAGCAATTATATTTCAAGCGTCCTCTTTTCTTCACAGCTTCCGTAGTTCCCGTAGACCTTAAACACTACTTTTCTCACGAACATTTCCTCATGCCAAATGCTGTGCGATTATGTAGATTTGATCCTTTGTTTCATTTCAGTATCCGTCGCTGGCCGGAGGACGGGTTGCTCATTTTGGATCTCGGTTCCTGTTCTTCTTTCATCCCTTCTTGGGGAGTTTATTCTTGCCCTAATTACACCATGTCTACTGTAAACACAATGGAGCTGAATTGATTTGCATAGTGTTATGGTTTCTGTTTCACCTCTCTTAAATACCAGTGGGGAAAACCTGGCCAATGTACGCCAAGAGGAACTCACCTTAGGACTCCCCTGTAAGATGCTCAGAGATTACCTCTGATGACAAGTTTGAACTTTGTCACAGTAGGAGCTGTGTGTCCAGGTCCTACATAGGACATGCTGGTGACGTCTACCTCCTGGTGAGCCAGACTCTATTGAGACAAGGGAATCCCCCTGAGTTTTTCCTTCCTGGCAGATGAACAGTTGGTCTGAGGATCGGATGGCCTCCATCCGATCCAAATAACACCGTAGGACGCACACCACGGATTGCTCTGCAGGCTCATCATCGTTGAAGACTGCAAGGCCAATCAATTGATGAAGTTGGGCGATAAGACCTTTGGAACAAATTTCAGATTAAACCACACGGTCACTCCAGAGATATCTGGCCACTAACGCATGCTAGAAAAGCTTATCACTAGAGTATGTAACTCTTCAACGCTTTTAGCGGAAGTGATCACTGTTATTAACCAGTCATGACATACATTTCACCTTTAGCATATGAAAAAGGAGCATCTTTAGGAACCGGTTTATTAGTTTATTAGAACCCCTTGTTTGAACTGTTGGGTGTAAATTTTCCATCATATCTCTTTCCAATAGTCATGTGGCCTAGAGCCCAGAAAAGACCGGCAGCATATTAACTATTAACTACAGTATATAACTCTGTCATCAGGACCCATTAATCTGATATAGTCGCCATCCAGTAAATGACGTTTTGGGCTGTAAAATGCCCCTTAATCAGACACTGCGTTTTAGTGATGGTAGGGGTGCTTGCCAGGGTCAAACCTAATGTTGTACCAGGGGTCAGAGGGTGTGAAACCCCCTACCCAAGTTCGTGCAAGACAGGTGTGTCCCTTGTATGGCCATTCTTGCTTCATGATTCTGAAACCTGGGTCCGATTAATGATAATAATGATAATGAGTCTTTATTGGTCACATATACAGTATAGCACAGTGAAACTGTTTTCTTTGCATACCCCAGCATGTCAAGAAGCTGGGGTCAGAGCGCAGGGTCAGCCATGATACGGCACCCCTGGAGCAGAGAGGGTTAAGGGCCCAACAGTGGCAGTGCTATTAGGAATTGGTGGGGCTTAGAAAAGCTGGGGCTTGAACCCCCGACCTTCCGATCAGTAACCCATAGCCTTAACCGCTAAGCCACCACTACCGATTATCAGGGATACTTGGCAACAAGCGTGAAGAATGATCATCAGGTAGCGCTTGTGCTAACTACACTTGATGACGAGCATAAACCAGGTCAGCAGAGAGTTGCCCCGTGTCCTGGCCTAGGTGGGGCTAGGAGCGAGGTGTCAATCAGCTCCTTCGCAGAAGGATTAAGTTCTGCAGACTTAAGAGTCTGCTCCAATGCCACTCGCCTGCAATAACGTGAGGTCCTAACTGGTCATCTTCAGTTCATCTGCATTCAGCACTTAGCAGAAGTGACGGCATACAGGCATCAACCAACCAATTCCTAATATCTGCTTGAATAGCCATCACAAGTCACACCATCCAACCCTTCTTAAACCGCCACCGGCTCCAGATCGGCTGCCATGACTAATTCAGCGCCAACCCGACTTCTTAAGATGGCAACTCCGGTATCTATTACAAAAATTCCATCTTGCTTCTCTCGTTGGAAGGTCTCACAACGGATGGCGCAAACATACAAGGTGTTTCTGTATCCTTGATCCAAGTATCGGCGTTCTGATGAGGAAGATCCTTCTCATCTTTTTACCGTCTGTATGGTAAACTGTTCAATTGTCAGAATTGTCAAATATAAACGTATAATCCCGCAGTCTTGAGACTCTCTCTGGACTGCAAGTATAATGTTTTAGCATTTTATCATCTTTGTTCATTTGTATTTTTGCAGCTGTCTATTGTGTTGTGCAGTAAATCATGAATAAAGAGAAGAACAGAGAGAGAGAGAGAGAGAGAGAGAGAGAGAGGAAACAGAGAGATGGACTACGAGCAGCTGGTGAACTAGCTACACTGTGCCAATAGGAAAACCCTGCCGATTGTATATTTCCCCCTCGCGCCCAAGGAGCTGTCCATCCTATAGCCAAGTGCCAAAGGGACCATCTGTTAGGATAAAAAGGGATATGAAAATAGAGACTGACACACACACACACACACACACACACACACACACACACACACACAATACTATATGCACACGCATACATACAGTCATACACTATATGGTCAAAAGTATGTGGACACCTGACCTTCATACCACATATGTGGTTCTTTCCCAAAAAGTTAGAACTACAGAATTTTCTAGCATGTCTTTGTATCCTGTAGCATTACAATTTCCCTTCACTGGAACTAAGAGGCCCAGACCCAGACCCAAACCCAGAGCTCTATGAAGACATGGGTTGCCAAGGTTGGAGTGGAAGAACACAAATGTCCTGCACCTCAACCCCACTGATGACCTCAACCCGACTTCCGGGATGAACTGGAATGTTGAATGTGTGCCAGGCATTCTTACCCATCATCACTGCCTGACCTCACTAATGCTCTTGTGGCAGAATGGGCAAATCACCATAGCCATGCGCCAAAATCTAGTGGAAAGCCTTCCCAAAATAGTGGATGGTTTTGTTTGTTTGTTTGTTTTACCAGGAATGGGATGTTCGCCAAGAACATGTGCTTGTGATGGTCCGGTGTACACAAACATTTGGTTATACCGTGTCATTCTGGTGCAACCACTTTCCACCCTCTTCCTCTATCCTAAACAAACAGCATCATGAAGACCAATGAGCTATTGAAACAAGTCCAGGACAAAGTTCTGGAAAATAAAGCACTGCTCATCACCTGACCAGCACCACAGTGAAGCATGGTGGTGGTAGCATTATGTTGTGCGGATGCTTTTCTTCAGGAGGGACTGGGAAACTAGAGCCAAACCCAGGGTAATCCTAGAAGAGCTTCTCCGCTGAACAGGACAATGAGCTGAAGTATGCTACAGAAACTACATTGGAGTGATAAAAAAACAAAAACAAAGGACCTGAATGTGTTCTTGGCCCAGTCCATCCCAGACCTCATTCCATTTGGGAATCTGTAGCAAGACTTTAAAAAACTGTTGTTTACCAATGGACTCTATCCAAATTGGCAGAGTATGAGCAATTTTACCAAGAATAATGGGCAAGAAAAAAAAAAAATCAGGATCCAGATGTGCAAAGCTGATAGACATATCCCAGAAGACTTGCAGCTGAAATTGCAGCCAAATGTGGTTCTACCAACTGTTGACCCAGGGGGGTGAACACTTATGCAACTCACAAATGTCTGCTTTTTTGTTTAGTTAACCTTTTTAAGACAGTAAAAATATTTTTGCATCTTCAAATGTTAGATTGTTAAATATATGAAGTGGGTTCAGTTCCAGGTCATAACATTGTAAAATGTGGGAACGTTCAAGGGAGTGAATAGACACATAGATGGATAGATGGATAGATAGATAGATAGATAGATAGATAGATGGACAGTCCATGCCTTATATATTCTTCTACATATCTATTCTGGAAAACCACACATTGTGTATCTATCTGAGGGCAAAGCCATTATTAACATGCAGTTCACGGCCATGGGATACAAGACACTGAATGTTCTGGTTCTGAAATCCTTCAGGAATAACATGCAGGAACTTCACCAGCAGATGGAAACAAAATACTTTTAAAAAGCCACTCAGTGCTTCTCTGCACTGCCACAGGTGGCGCTGTTTCCTTCTTTATGTGATGTTTAAGGGATTAGATATATAGAATTTGTATGAAACTGACAGAGTGTGAGGTTTGTTTTTACACGGATCATTTATTTTCAGATCTGATTTTTACACAATTTGATTTTCACGTGATTTCTACACAATTCATTTATTTTCACATGATTATACACAGTTTGTGTATTTTCACTTATTTGTTTTTCGCATGATTTTTTTTTTTACACAATTTGATTAATTTGTTTGTCACGTGATTTTTTAAAACATGATTTGTTTTCACGTGAATGTTACACGATTTGTTTTTCACATGATTCTTTTGCACAATTTATTTTTTTCACATGCTTTTTTTTACACGACTTCTTTTTCCACGATTTCTTTACACAACTTGTTTATTTTCTCGTGAGTTTTACACAAATGTTTTTTTTCGCATCCGATTTTCACACACTTTCATGTGATTTTTACACGATTAGTTTATTTCCACGTGATTTTTTACACAATTTGTTTTTCACACAGTTATTTGTTTCCGTGTGATTTCTGTTACACGTCTTCACGCGGGATTTTTGCTGCAGATATTACATATCACACAGTCACAAGTGAAAAACATTAGTGTGGAAAGTGTGTCATCTCTACGGACATTTTCCCCGAGTCACGTTATGACGCTCGAAACGACAATTCTTACAATCTGTAAAAAGTATGTAAGGTGAAATAAATATTCATATCGATGCTGCAGCATCAGCAGAAGTAAGACAGAAAAGCTGAAAAGGTGGAATTTTACAGTGTGAAAGTGGGCCAGCACTTTCCTTGTTTTATCTGGTAATGACTAAAGTTTAATGAGTTTTTATCCTCACTCTGTTAAAGAGGGCAGCTGAACACACTGCTTAAGGCATCTACACTAGCACAGATCAAGATGTCTAAAGAAACTGGGCAAATATTAATGGCAGCGGGTGCACGGTGGCTTAATGGTTAGCATGTTCTCCTCACACCTCCAGGGTCGGGGGTTCGATTCCCACCGTGGCCCTGTGTGTGCAGAGTTTGCATGTTCTCCCCGTGCTGCGGGGGTTTCCTCTGGGTACTCCGGTTTCCTCCCCCAGTTCAAAGACATGCATGGTAGGCTGACTAAAGTGTCTGTAGTGTGTGATGGTGCCCTGCGATGGATTGGCACCCTGTCCAGGGTGTACCCCGCCTTGATGCTCCCTGGGATAGGCCCCAGGTTCCCCCGTGACCCTGAAAAGGATAAGTGGTATAGAAGATGGATGGATGGATGGATTAATGGTGGCGTCTTTATAACAGATGATGATTCATTGGATTTCTATCTAATTTGGCCACAGAAGTCGTCAACAAACTTGTTTATACGTGTAACTCATACGTCTTTCAAGTTTCAAAACACATTAAATATGTCAATATTGAAATACATGTGATATATATTCTTAGCAATTCTACAGCTAATTTGTTGGTTCGTGTTGCATCTTGTACACACCATTGAAGATCATGCAAATTTGAAGGAAGTTGCCCAATCTAAGCGCGCTACAGCCCCGTCCTCACATTCTTCCCACTCAAGTGGCCACTTCAAGTGTTTAACACAGAGCTTTATCCCTCTCTCAGTTTAAGGAAGTTGAAATCAGTGCTTGTTAGGACTTCCTTCCTGTGCACGGGTCAGTGATGAAGCACACAGAAAGCGGCCAATTCAGATTGCGATCATGTAAACACATATCACATAAAAAGAAAAGAAAAAAACCCTAAACACTTATTCATCTCAAACACGGAGACGGAGGGAAGAATAAAATGTATTTTGTTCTATATAGGTTGAAACAAACAAACAAACAAAAAAACCCCTTAATTAGTGATTTAAGGAACCAAAATAAGGTTCTTAAGAGTGACGCCAGGAGAACCTGCTTACAAATCCAGTCTCACAAAGAAGCTTATAGGGTTCACTTTAAACTGCGAAGGGATGATACCATGAAGAACCAATGCACTGATCAGAAGAACCATATACATATATATGAGACATAAAGAACTTCTTTAATCCCCAAAGAACCATACAGCTCAAGTCAAGAACCATATAGAGTGAAAAATGGCAGAGTGTATGCTAGAAATGTGTTATACAGGTGCAGCTCAAAAAAAAAAAGGTCCAGGTTGCTTTGATAGCGGCCTTCAGCTCGTCTGTATTGTCGGGTCTGGTGTCTCTCGTAGATTCTCTATGGGGTTCGGGACAGGCGAGTCGTCTGGACAATCAAGCGCAGTAATACCATGGTCATAAACCAGTTACTAGAAGTTTTGGCACTGTGGGCAGGTGCCGAGTCCTGCTGGAAAAGGAAATCAGCATCTCCATAAAGCTCGTCAGCAGATGGAAGCAGGAAGTGATCTAAAATCTCCTGGTAGACGCTGCAGTGACTCTCGACTTGAGAAAACACACTGGACCAACACCAGCAGATGACATGGCAACCCAAATCATCACTGACTGTGGAAACTTCACACAGGACTTCAAGCAGCTTGGATTCTGTTCCTCTCCACTCGTCCTCCAGACTCTGGGACCTTGATTTCCAAATGTACTTTCATCTTCCCCGTGATTGTGTGTGCGTACTGAATCAGACTGAGAGATTAAAGCCTCAGGAAACCTTCGCAGGTGTTTGAAGTTAATTATCTGATTAGAGTCTTCTCAGGTCGACGTTTCTGTATTATAAATTCTTTCTTCTAATATTTTGAGATACCGGATTTTTGATCTCCGTGAGCTGTAAGCCGTAATCATCGAGATTAAAACAACAAAAAGGCTTGAAATATTTCACTTTGTGTGTAATGGATCCACTTTTCGAATTAAATTACGGGGGAGAAAACGAACTTTTCCACAATATTCACATTTTTTGAGATGCACCTGTAGATAGGAGATTTTCTGGGAGGAGTCTCAGGTGAGTAAAGCTGTAACTCTACGTTTGTTCAGCATCTTCAGGACAGAAGAGTTTACCATGAGTTTGCCTTGTTAACACCACAAGATGTGTGTGTGTGTGTGTGTGTGTGTGTGTGTGTGTATTTTATTAACTTCAAGAGGGAAAATAGGAGTGGTTGGTGAAGGATGTAACTATAAATGTATACAATGTACAACGTGTCCCTCATTATTAACTGTGTAAAGGTGACAACAAAGGCTGGATCCCAGTATGCTGACTAAAGGTTCTTTATTTCTTTGCCGTGCGCGCGCGTGCGTGTGTGTGTGTGTGTGTGTGTGTGTGTGTTTGGCCTTTCCATGTCAGAAATACAATACACGGTTGCATAATATGGCCAGGAATCAAACTGATGAGCTTTAATCCCTTCGCCACAAGGACGTCCAATCGCGTTTACACCCTCCCCCATCCATCCATCCCTCCCTCCCTCCCTCTCTCCATCCATCCTCGCGCCCACCATTACGCGCTCCGTGACGTCACCGCGCGCGGAGGTGGGCACGCTGGGCGGAGCTTCTCGAACCCAAAGAAGAAAAAAAAAAAAAACAAAAGCAAAAAGAGAGAGAGAGAGAGAGAGATAGATAGAGAAAGGCTTTATGACTTCTTCAGCACGTAAACGCCGCAGTGCATGGACCCGCGCGCGCTCTGGTAAAACGGACACATTGTGCGGCTTAAGAAGAGAAAGAAAATAACTCAGTTTTGTAGCAAAGAATAAAGAAAGGGAGCGCGTGCAGCGTGAGAAAAGGCGTGTCCGGTCGGTAAGGCGTCCCAATACTAAAGAAGGACAATACGCGGTAGAAAAAGAGAGAGCCCCGTGGCCAGGGGAACAATGCACGCGCATCAAGTTTTGGTAATATGAAGCGCGGATCGTTGCAGGCGGAGACCGAGCGTTGATGCATCATAACATCGCAGCGTATAGCGCCGTTCCAGCCACAAATCCTCCCCGTTATTTCTCACACCAACCGAGCACGTTCACTTAGTCCTCGTCGCGATGAATTACCAGTCGAGCGTCCCGGTCTCGGGCATCTCGCCGCCGTCGCAGCCGGCCATGCCCGCTCCGGGTGCGGTCCCCGCTCCGGTCCCAGTCCCCGTACCGCAACCCATGGCGTCTCAGTTCGGTTCCGGATCGTCTGGCAGCTCCGGGCCGGGTCAGTTCGGCTCGGGAACGGCGTCGGGCCCCGCGGCTCAGTCCGGCGCTTCGGGCTCGCAGTTCGTGCTGTCCAACTCGGCGGCGATCCGAGCCGAGATCCACCGCTTCGAGTCCGTGCACCCGAACATCTACGCCATCTACGACCTGATCGAGCGCATCGACGACCTCGCGCTGCAGAACCAGATCCGCGAGCACGTCATCTCCATCGAAGGTAAGCCGGTTATCAACAGAGATCCACATCACCGCATCACCTACTAGCAGCGCGTGCTAACGTGCGCCCTTATTCACCCAATTCCGTTCACTTGTTTATTTAGTTATTTAGTGCTTCATGTAGCTGGGAGAGAAAAATAAATAAATAAATAAATAAATAAATAAACACCCCAACAACAATAGAAACCCTCAGAGAATTTCTAATGGTTCTAAAGGATATTGTATTGGTTTTAATGGAAACGGTCCCTGTGGGTATCCACTGGTATTTTGTTGCCTTCTTTTGGTGGCATGGTATGTCTAGTGGAAACCATTAAGGACCTGTAATTGAAACGGTTTTAATGGTTAACAGCTGATGGTTTGTAATGGTGTATGTAGTGGAAACCATTAGAATTTCTGTGACGGTTTGTTTTTTGTTTTGTTTTTATTCCTACCTGGGACCACCTGAGGTACCATAAGCACGTCACAATATTTGATCAGATACAACATTTCTAACATTTCCGTCTGTGATGTGCTCCAGCATCACGATATTTACTCTGTGGATGAAAATGTCCTCTGTGTTCATCAGGAAAAAGGGTAATCGAGGTCCATGCTGCACTTTTCCAGCTGACACCAAATGGGTTAAAAAAAAACAAACAAAAAAAAACGAACTATGAATAATTTAGAGGTGTTCCACACATTTCCTGTTCTCAATACCAAACCCATATAGTGTATCTGAGGTCTTGACACTCATTACAGATTCAGTCTCAGCATCCTCCCAGTAATCCCGAGTTCACGCCACGCTAGCAAGCGACAAAGCATCCGTTCGTTTTCGACGTACGTTTTCCTTGCGAATGAGGTATAGACCGTTCCTTCCCTATGCTACACGCAGTTTTAGTACCTACCTGTAGTGAGTCTTCGTTTGCTGTTTAACGTGCTGAAATAAAAGAAAAACTTCGCTTCACCTCGTCGTATCTTGTATGTCCTGCCATTTTTTCGGGAACGCAAAATCAAGCAAACTCCGCAATATTCGGAGGGGCTCGCGGTTTTAAAATTCTTAACCGTGGATTTGCTCCAAGACGCCTCATGTGACATCATCACGACTCGCATTCAGCCTAAGCCCTCTTCGATTTGTGTGTGTCGAACACGAGTCCAGCTAAAAGGTCTGCTTGACCAACGAACACCGCTGCGAACGAGCGATTCCGCAGAGCAACCTCGTGCGATTTGCAATCTCGCCAATTAACACAAATGACTCCGTTGCGTTCGAATAAAAATTTGAGAAGGTACATATTTGTTACCGTTGCTATGGAATGCTGGATAGGCCACACCCACGTTGCTGTCGCTCAACGATAGCAATTGCTACACGTCCACGAGAGAGAAACTACAAGCGAGACGGGCGGCTAGTATTCTTCTAGTTGTTCTCGTTTAGCTACGTATAGCTACCGCGAGAAGCCGCAGTAGCTATATGCGGCTGTAGAAAACGAGCGCGGGGTGAAAATCCGTTTTGATCATGTTGCGTGTTCTGTAGATTAGCAAAGCAAGCGGACTAGCTCGTACTAGCTACGTACACGTTTAATGCCGGGGGCGTATGTGACAGGATACGATGAAACAGGAACTGATTGTAGGTAGGAGTGAAAGTCGTGAGTAACCGTGGGAACGATTATGGTTGGAGATGGAGTCTTCATGAAGGTAGATCTCCAGGAACAGGGTTGGTGATGAGATCTACACCCATGTTGCGCCAATATTTCCGCACTCGGGACCAGCGTCAGCACGAGTACATCTAATATAATCTGATCAACAACTGGTTACTAACTAGCGCTAATGTTTATTTCCTATAAGAAGCACGATTACAAGCCGGTACACTTGTAGTGTAGGCTGCGCCAGACGGAAGCGTACTGGCTTGTGTTCGAGAATCCCTTTTTCATACAGCGCATTAGCGCATTATCTTCCCGTCCTGTACGCTGCAGTCTTTTAGCCCAGACCGTACTTGTTTATCGATTAGTATTCTAGGCTGCGTTAGGGAGATTTATGACGGTTTGGATTCGTATTGGCAAGGCCGAGTCGAACGAACGCTCCGGCGATGGTTCTTCCTCCGGCGAGTTCGTCAATCAAGCGCACTCTGAGGTTTTTGTGAAGCGGTCAGTTATGTCGATGAACAGAGCAGCAGAAATGCAAGCGCTTTATATACGTTAGTCGGTTATGTAAGGGATGAAACGTCTGGGAGCATGCTGTTGGAGGGGGAGGGGGGCATATCCGAAGGAAATGAATCGACGTCTTCTGACCAATCAGATTCGAGAATTCACAAGGAGAAATAATAATATATTCTTTCTAAATTGTGTCGAGTATTTTCTAGACAAGTGCCAGCGCACTTCAAGCTCCTTGTTCCTCCAGTATGAAGGGTGGAATGATCTCCGAGGACGTATTATCTGGTAGAATTGTTTAGACTACGCATGACCTTTGTGCGATTTTTGTTCATGATACAACATGCACTCCTGTAACCGCTGTTCAAGTGCCTTTGTATCTAACCCAGCTGCCGTTTTAACCCTTTACCCGACCTGTTTACTTATCTGACAATCAAGATTACAATTACAAGCTTTTATTTATTAAATAATGATACGGCATACTTTTTTTTTTTATCCGTTTATCGATACGTTTCATGTCGTCGAACATGTAGTATCTGTTAAAAGACGTTGAACTCACTCGGATGCCTAGTCGCAGTTAGGGCTGGACTGTACTGTCGAGTTCTCCCTTCTGATTGGTCAGAAGGTGCCAGTGAATTTTCTCTAACAGCAGCTCTGCAGGTTTAAACCGACGATGCTCGGGTGGCATTACGTTATCGTTTGTATATTAACAGCTTACACGGGATACTGCGGACACTTCACATACAGATAACGAGAGTTATTTAACGTTTATGGAAGGAGTCTCCGGTGTCAGGGCTTAGTAACAGTCAAGAGGTAAATCAGCCCCTTCAAACTCCGCAACATTCGGACGAGCGTGCAATTTTTCAAAACGGCCGTGGATTTTCCGCAGATTCGTCATCGTGACATGCGTTCAGCCGAAGCCGTCTTCGATTCGCGCGCGTCATACGTGACCAGCAAACATCACTGCGAAAGACAACAAGAAAAACAAACGCAGCAAAATCAAGCATTTTTAGCTGCACCGCTCACAAAAAAAAAAACACTTTTTATAGCTGCTGTAATGTGTTTCACGGACGTTCCTCAACATTCCACGTAACTATAAATGGATAACATGCGGCAAACACTTCAGGACACGCTGCCATGGGAAAAGAACAAATTTCGGTTCGGTCTTTAAAAATGCGGATCTATTTTCCTATACGACAGCACGATGAGTCGTTATCGTTATCGTTAGACCTCCTGTATAACGACCTTGACGGTGACGACCAAGCACCGGATCCGTAAACCAAAAATATGATGCAACAGGACGGGAAACATGACTTTCAGTAACCTTGTGGCCGAACGTGGCAGCCATTTTGTGTCAATAAATAGTCAATTCTCTCGATTTGTTATTTTTTTTCCCTCATTTACGTTATGAATTCGTATGTCGGACGAGAACACGACGAGCCCGCAGTGACCCCCAACCCCCCCCCCCGACTCAATCATTCATCCTAAAAACACGTGCTGTTTTAAGACTCACGATGATGTTCATGAGACTCCAGAAACTTCTAGCTGGTGTCTCGGCCGAGTCGGTTCACCAAGTTCTGCCTCTCGCTCGTAAAGAAACTCGTAGTCCTGACTAGCCCTGAACTTAAAACAATACGAGAAGTGTTTAAAGGTTTAGTCAGTAATCGTTACCACAATGACCAAAGAGCTCATCTCTAAAAGCGACAGATTACAGCGTCGTCGTCATCGTTGTCGTTCGGTGGTGTTTTCCATCTTCGTTTTTTTTTGAGCATCCGGTCTCTAATTTCTGGAGGAAAACAACAACAACAAAAAAGGAAACGAGCGCTTGAGATATTTGCATGCGCGGTGTTTTGTCATTAACGTCGCAGATCACTTTGCACATTTGGATTCTGTAGTCGTTTTCTTGTTCCCAGATGTGTGTGTGTGTGGGACGACGACGACGACAAGTCGCATTTTTGTCGTCGCTGAAATACACAAAGATCTCAGATGTTCGCACGTGGCTTTGTTTCTGATTTAAAAAAAAAAGAAAAAAAAAAGAAAGAAGAGTAATCTCGTGCTCTTGCTGCATTCTCCCGTGGCTCTGAACTGCCATTTAATGCGTCAGAGTGGAGAGGAAAAAAAAAGTCCAAAGAGAGAATCTATGCAGCAGTCTTCACTGCAGCAAACCTTGTGGAGCTGTTACAGGGCGAGACAGTGATTGTGTGTAATTTTGTGTGCGTGTGTGTGTGTGCGCACACACACCCACCTGTATGCCTGGACTGCAGACTTTTGCCGCGGTTCTGCATTAAAGCACAGTGCCTGCCTGTTGCTTAGGAACCAGAGGCTTGTAGTTTTGCTGAAGATCAGAAGAGAACAGGAATTAAAATAAAAAAAAGGGACGGATTAGAGAACGACTCGGATCCGATCGTACGGCTCCTTCGCATGTCGTCCGAACGCTTCGACACGCAGCGGTATTTCGGCAGATTATAACGCGCCCATCTGGTTTACCGCACTCGTTCGGACAGACCTGATTAAACGTACGTGCCTGGACAATGGGCTTCGAAGACGAACCTGAGAACATATTTGCCGAGAAGATATTTACTCGTGTGTGTATTGGGAAACAGAAGGAGGGCTTAGCGTAGGCAAATACGATGTATGTAAGCTGCGAGATCAGATTATCACGAGGAGTCACGCGGGATTTCTGTCCATTTTTGTCACTTTTTATAACAAACCCATTGTCAGGGCTTAAGATGATGAATATGTATGATAGACACTGTTCTGTGTGGTTTTTATCCCCCAGTGGCAGACATGATCATGTACTAATGCGAATGTCATTCCAAAAAAAAAAGAAATAAAAAATGTTTGCCTGTGGTTTATCGTTTAGATTAGTATTCAAAATGTCATGGGGTTGCAGGACGGGAGAGATGGAAAGTAAATAAAAAAATAATAAAGGATATTTAAATGACTGCATCAGACCTGCAAACCTTGACGTATTTTGCGTACGATCACCCAAACGAACTGACCGCCTGGAAGCCCCGCCCACTCCGCCACGTCTCGCGTTAGTAACGTTCTAGTCTCGGCTGAATTTAATCCCCCGCTTAAAAAACGAGCTTTTTTTGTCAAGGGAAATGTTTTGTTTTGTGTTGCTTGATGGGAAACTGAATCCATCAACGGCGCTCGACGTTAAATATTAACGTGAACGTTTAAATAGGTATATTATATTTAAATAAGTAAGCTTTAAAAAAATTTCTTTTAGGAAAAACCGCAGGAAACAGTTTGGATACGTCTGATCTTAAGTTATTGAAATTGGATGGATATTGTTATTATTATTATTATTATTATTCTTCATCTACAGCGCTGTTCTTGAATTCTTGAATCTGATTGGTCAGAAGGCATCGGCAGGTTTATTAATTTTTAATGCGCTTGTTATCATTCTTGTTCCTTCGAGTAGGGGGACGCTACCATATACCCATATACAGCCATGTTTTCGGGAGGTGGGGGAAACCCACAGGAACCCGGTTTTAGGATTGATCCCGAAAACCTGCTAGCCGCTGTGCCGCTGTGCTGCCCGATGACTCGATGATTGAGTCGATGTTTTCAGTGGCCGTCAGGGTAAAACAGATAAATCAGTGCGGTAAAATAAATGGCGACCTTTTACCCGTCCGTGCTCCGTATGAACTCGCGCTTCAGAGGCACTCTATCAATCCTAGAATAAATAACTGGGCCAAGCGCGACTAATGTTTAGCGATGATCAGGAAACGTTTGCGTACAATTATACCGAGGCTTTTTAATCGATTAAATCGAACGCCCCCCCCTCCCCCCCAAAAAAAAAAAAACCTCCGAAGAATACGAAGTTGCCTCACGGCGTCCGCTTGTCATCTGAATTAGCCCTGTTTTTGGGTATCTGACAGCACGTGCCTCTCCCATAAAGGTCTTTTGTTGAGACGTGTTTGGATCCCTCGTCTTCCTGTCAATCACTGCTTCAAAACGCCATTCACGATTATGCTAACGAGTACAACTTTGGGAGCTGACCTTCGACCATAATCTAGTTTCTGGGAGGGGGGGGGCGTTTGAAAGATTGCGGTGCCACACGTGAGGTGGTTCTTGCCGTCACTTGGCGCTCTCCGGACGAAGAAGAGAAAGTAGGCCATTGTACCGGCAAAACAAAGGCGCTCTCTTGAAATTTGCCTGACGGGCTGTTTTCCTCGCTGGTCTTTAGAGAGCACGCGTGTCTTGTTTGCTTCACCGTGGGGATCAAAATCGATTTGCGCTGCTTTTGAAGGCGATATTTGTCTAGCAATTAGTAGTGATGGTCAGACAAATATTTCAGAATGAAACCTTTTGTGTTCGGGCAGTCGTATCCATTTCCTTTCCGTTTATAAAAGCTGGGTACGAATTTTCTGGAACAAGCCTCGTTAATGCGTCAAATCGTATCATTGGTGAGGAGGTACTGCGATTTTATTAATTTTTTTTTTTTTATATATACAGACTACACGGTCAAGTTTAAATCACTTCTATGTTATAACTCCAATAAAAGTTTGACAAAAAGTAGACAATTTTACGCTTTCAGCTCTCTCGTGTTCAGATTTTTTCTCGTGGGCGTGGCTAAATTGAATTCCGCCGGGCCGTGAACAAGCCTGGTATTTGGATTCGTGGCTGTTTATGCACGTATTTATCGGCGCATGAGTACAAACGTTGTGTTAATCTGGGGAGAATTCTTTGCTCGGTTTGGTCTATGAAAACACAACACAACATTTACACCATGACCGTGACACTGAGGACGTTCCCAAAGCGTTGCGAATTCAGTTTGAAAATGTGATCAGTTGAACGTCCCTTTAGGTATAAAATTTATACTCTGGTGCCCAGAAAAGAAAAAAAACAAAAACAACCCAACAACCTGCTGTAGTAGTGGGGTGGAGGCATCTGGAACGGCATGCTGGAGATTTGCGAAGAGAGCCAGATGACGCAAAGTCTCTGGAGCTCAGGAAAGAAATGCCGGATAGGCATCTGGAGCAGTGTGCCGGAGCTCTTCGGCAGGATCGGCAGGGCTGCTGAGCAACAGATGGCCACTGACATGAGAAGAGGCTTTGGAGAGCTCGGAGCCAAACATGCCTGGAACCCTGGATCTCCTTGGCACGGAGACGAACATATTCACATTCCCTCTCTCTCGCTGTATATGAAGTGGATGTTTGAGTGACGCAAACCAAAATGGAGGTCAAACCAAAATGGAGGTCTGGATTACATCTACGTTGATATGTTTGTCGCATTTGGCTGACGGTTTTATCTGACGTGACCTATTATTGAGTGAGCAGTTAAGGGTTAAAGGCTTTGCTCAAAGGCCCAAAAGTGGCAACTTGGTGATGCTGGAATTTGAAGATGTGACCTTCTGAACAGCATCGAAGACCTTAACCACTGAGCAACCACTGAGAATGATTATTGATCTCTGGAACACTGATAAAAATAAACCGAGGCCTGGTCTTTTGCTTCCTGTTCTTGCTGGATCCCACAGGACCCTGCTGGTGGTATGGTCTTGGAAGAATGTAGCTCGCTATATGTGAGGGGCTGGATATAGTGTGAAGCCGCCAACTAATTGGAGCTTCCACGCTCTATTTAGGGAGACAGAATTGAACTCCTCGATTCCGATTATGGAACAGGGGCATGCCATAATTTTTTTTTTTTTTTTTTTTTCATATATAAATGCAAGGACATTCAAGGATACTCGAGTTCTATCCTGCTGTAGATACTTCTCAACATTGCACAGGCGAAGAGTAGGAAGCCAACTATTTCCTTTTGGGTTCGATTCAATTGTTACTTGACATCCTTTTGCTTTTTCTGCAAGCTCATGTTTTCCATTTTCTTTATTTTTTTTTTTAAACTCATAATGGGTTTTTATATAAATAGAGTTTGTCTCATAGACCATGCGGAGAGGACTAAAATAAGATTCGTACTATTCATCTGAAGGAGCTGCTGATTCATAGACCATTTAGGAATGGATGGAAACTAAAAGAGATTAAAAATAAATAAATAAACACCTCAATATGCACGCGTCTCACGTTTTTTTTTTTTTTTTTTAACCAAATATCTCGCAGCGTCCGAAGGTTTTGATTAACGAGCTCGTTTCTAATACGTTATCGTTTCTATGGTGACGGCTAATTAACAGGGATGTGTATGGCGGACGCTTGATATAATCGCAGACTCGTAGTAAACGTACTGATGTTTGGAAAGATATGGTGAAGTTTTCTGTAAGATGGTTTGTTTAGCATTCGGGGAAGGAGTCTCCAGTGTCAGTATTTATATATATTTGTATATATATATTTATTTACGGTTTCTTGGAAACATGACATTATTATTATTATTATTATTATTATTATTATCTTCCCATGAGAGAAGGAAATAGATGCTTGTGAAGGATTTATAGCCGCTACAATGTAACTGTTAACAAGAACTAGCTTGTTTGAGTAAAAGTAACTATAAACAGATAAAAAGCACGTCATTTCTAATGAACATATATATATCATAATCATAGCAGTTTGCTTATGTGGTCTAACATATTGTTATTCACCTGGTTGTTTATTTTCCTATAACAGCACACCCCCAAGCGTTTTATTCCTTGCTTAGTAACAATTACAGAATTGTTCAGAAGTTACAACTCCTAAACAATACGAATTGTACGGAAGCTTTCAAATTCTAATATCTTTTGTGCGTTCCCTTCTTCTTGTTGTAAATAGTCTTTCAAAGCAACGCTGTCGTTTTGCTAGCAGCGTGTCGGCGAACCTGAATTTCGTCAAACATCGTACGATATTTTTGTCTCATCGCTCACCCATGCTAATCGTTGGGCGAGTTGACACCTTTCTCACAATCGAGCCGCGAAGTAAAAAGTCCTGAAGATCGATTGTCTTCTCTTCGAGCAGGTCCGTGGGAGTCACATCAGTGTCGAGTGTTGGTTCTGCTTGTTTGAGCATTTCCGTGATGGCTGCCCTCGAAGCGCACTTCACCACACAGTAGCCCACATCGTATTATGACATGGGTGATAATATAATATAAAATCAGACTTTTAAAAAAAAAAAAATATATATATATATATCAGTAGTACCAGATTGCTGTTGTGTAACTGCTGTTGTGGCTGTGGTTTGGAGGAACTCTGTCTGTCTTTGGGATCTGATCCCTTTAACCTCTCCTTTTGTACTCTATTCTCTTACTCCTCCAAAAGGTGTCAAAACCTATGCATCAGCCATAGATATATATGAGTTTTGACCCTTTACTACAGCAGTATAGACGTTACTTTCACTTGACCACATTTCGGTATAACGCTGTGACTTTTCTCACTTCTGGCCCTTCTAGCGTAATGTCTGCACTGAGCGGCTACTCCGCTAATCGCCAGGCGAAAGCATTATTAGCGTGGTTTTCCAGCTAGAACACCAATTTGCCCATCCTGTGCCTTACTTTTTTTTTTAAAGATCCAACAATTCCACAGTTTGTACAATATGGAAGTCCAGAAGTTTGAGAAGATGAGGTCATGCTAATAGCTAACAGCGGTTGACGTGTAAATTATATACATTTAGCACACAGATCGCGTCACGGTCAAGATTTAATCTGACGAATCCGATCACAGATCACTGGAAGAGAACCGCTTCTCGCCGGCATTGCCCCATGGCTGAAATGCGATCACGCTGTTTACATCACCACTTCCTGTGTTTCCCAAAAGCGTAGCGGAGCAGCATGACCCCATGGCAAAAAGCCACCCCCTCTTCCTTTCCCGCCTTTTTTTCTTCTCTTCCTCACACACAGAGGACCATGTGGTCTTACTTTGGTGCTGAAAGGCCCGAGTGAGCGCGGAACAGCAGGAACAGAGCCACGTGGGGTTTCCATTCACTGGGTTTTATGTGAATTCTTGTATGACACAGTTTAATTCAAGAAAACGCTGGAACAGCAGAAGAAATTGCCAAAAAAAAAGGGTGTTTTTGTATGGATTAAAAGAACAAGCAAATTTTCATCACGGGTATATGATGTATAAGTGTGCATTCCAGTTTTTTTCCATGATGGTCTGTGTTTAGCTGGTTTTTACCAGATGTTAATGAACACATCTGCTCAAATAACTGTGAATTGTAAAAAATATTAATTAAAAAAAATAATAAAAAAATTGGTACGCCTAGTGCCAGTGTTACTTAATTAGCATAACTGTCCTTATATATCTGCGATATCTGTGCTGTTGTAGGAAAATAATTTAACATTGTGGTTTTATTTCTTATTCCACAGCAGTTTGTCAACGCTAACAATTTTGTATTTATTAAAGGAAGAAATGTTCTTCTTTTGCAGTTGCATTTATTGTTGTGGAACGTCCGTGAAATCAAACCAGATACAAACAAATCTATCCGTAAATCGTTTGTATGAGTATTTACACGAGAAACGCGGTATTCATTAAAAAAATAAATAAAATCTAGTTACTTTGCAAAAATGTTTGTATCCTAAGAGAGCTACACAGCGTGCATACATTTACATATAATCTGAACCTCTGTTGATGGGATTCAAATCGTATAATTGGCCATGAGTTGCGGTGACATTATTATATATGCTGATTATGTAGTCAAGTTTAAATTGCATATTTCAATTTGACACAGTAATTTAATTTAAAAAAAAATAAAAGCCAGTCCTTTCATATTAATGACTTGAAAGAAGGTCTGTGGCCAGTTTGGTGCATGTAGCTTGAAAGCTCTGGGAGGAGTAGCGTTTAAAAAATGTGGGTTTTCGAAGAAGAATGATTAGATGAGTAAAGTTTGAGGACAAACTTTGACGTTGGCTTGACAAAGCAGGTCTGAAAGTTTAAAATAGTTATCAGTCTGAAATCTGAAGGTAATGTGAAGTTTTAAGAAAGAGAGACAGATGGATAGGGTGTTGAATAGATAGAGACATAGGGTGACAATACATGTAGAGTTGAATAGATGGAGACATAGGGTGCCAATACATGTAGAGTTGATTGGAAAGATACATAAGGTGCCAATACATTTGGAGTTGATTAGATATATACATAGGGTGCCAATACATGTAGTTGATTGTATAGACACATAGGGTGCCAATACATTTGGAGTTGATGATTGGATGGATATGTAGGGTGCCAATACTTGTAGGGTTGAATGGATGGATGGATGGATGGATACATAGGTAGAGTAGAGTACTTGTAGAGTTGATTGGATGAATTGATAAGACAGATAGGGTGCCAATACTTGTAGTGTTGAATTGATGGATAAATAGATAGATAGGGTGCCAATACTTGTAGTGTTGAATAGATAGATAGATAGACAGATAGGGTGCCAATACTTGTAGTGTTGAATTGATAGATAGATAGATAGATAGATAGATAGATAGATAGGTTGCCAGTACTTGTAGTGTTGAGTTGATAGATAGATAGATAGATAGATAGATAGGTTGCCAGTACTTGTAGAATTGATCAGAGAGAAATTTTCCTTTGGCTTTGGGAACTCACTAATTCAGGACCTTTGCTAATAGCGAATATGATTTGTAAGAGAGATTTGTTTAGTTCATGAAAAGAATAGATGAGGAAAGGCTTTTGCATAAGGCTGTTACACAAGGATGAAGAAAAAGAAGGTCATGTTGTTTGGATTCTGCGTCTCATCTCTCGCATGCAGCTCTTTTTTTTGTGGCTTAATATGCACGACAACACATTACATAAGAATACTCTCTGACAAAAAATCACACATCACACGCGTTCGTTTTCACGGCGATGCTCGGACCCCTTGTTAGTGCTTCTGTTCTGGACAGCACCGCTGCGTGTGGGCTTAATGGAAGGAAAAGCTGTGGATATCATTCACATTTCTAATGAATGCACACATTTTTCTTTCCCTCTCGAGTTTAAGAGAGCAGTTACTATGGCGACGTTGGAAAAGGAAGGTCATCTGGATGCCGCAGATGATGTGGGCGCGCTTTAAATGACAACACCGAGTTCTGCCATCATCGGTCTCTCTTCCGTCGAGTCGTTCAGCGCTTTAATTATTGGACGCTTGTGTTTCGGCCAGGTACGGGCTGATCGTCGTGTTTAAGGATGCTGGTGGCTTGCTTAATTGCACTTGATCTTGCAGCTCTGCTTTCGTCTTTATTCAACTAGCGTCTGAAGTTTTTCCCTGTTGTGCTACAACACAACCAGCTGTGATTTTACACAGCTGCCGAGGTGACATGATGTGAACGTAGGGAAGCCGCAAAATACTACATTAGGGCCATGGACGCCGTGAGATATGTTGAGACCATGAGATAATACATCGATGCCACATGTTAATTGACTGAATCCACAAGCTATGAGACGTATATTGAGGACACAGTGATGAATTTTGGCCGCAGATGAAGATCTAGCGAGACCATGAGATAATATAGTTTGGCTGTGAGATCATATATTGAGGCTGCAAGATAGTTCATAAAGCCATGAGATAATACATCAAGACCACGAGATAATATCGGAGGTCACAATATAGTCCAACAATGCCATGAGGTAACGTATTGAGAACGCAAGATAATGTATTTTGGCCACAGAATGATCATGATAACACATATTAAGGCAAGAAGATAAAATTAGACCACGAGATAATATAGCGAGGCCATGAGATATCTTGAGGCCACAAGATAGTAGAATTAAAGCCATGCGATAATATATTTTGTCTGTGAGATCATATATTGAGGCTGCAAGATAATTCATACAGTCACGAGATAATATGTCAAGACCGCGAGATAATATCGGAGGTCACGAGATAGTGTAACAATGCTGTGAGGTAACGTATTGAGGACGCAAGATAATATATTTTGGACACAGAATGATCATGGTAACACACATTAAGGCAACACGATAAAATATCAGACCACGAGATAATATAGCAAGGCCATGAGATATCTTGAGGCCACAACATAGTACAGTTAAAGCCATGAGAGAATATATTTTGTCTGTGAGATCATATATTGAGGCTGCAAGATAATTCATAAAGTCACGAGATGCCATGAGGTAACGTATTGAGAACACAAGATAATATATTTTGACCACAGGATGATCATGATAGCACATATTAAGGCAAGAAGATCAAATATGAGGCCGCGAGATAATATATCACGGACACAATTTAATATACGAGGCCACAAGATAACATACAGAGGGCAGGTAGAACATATTGAAACCACAAAATAATTTGTTGTTGTGAGATGATATATTGACGCCGCATATCAATATATTGAGACCACGAGATAATATACTCGGACCATGAGATAATATGTTGACTCCACAAAGCTACAAGATAATGCACTGAGGCTACAAATGAATATATTGAGGATATATGAGAGAGTGTATCAAGGCCACACACCTAGTCGCAGCTTTACCACTGACACTGGAGACTCCTTCCATAACTGTTCTTCGCAGAATTCCCCCATATCAACATCCACACATGTCTTTTTATTGTGTTTTCCTGGCTGTCGTTACTATAGAAACAGCAACTGCCTCGATGCACTTACAGAAAGTTTTGGTGAACGTTGCTGTGATCGCAAATCTTAGAATGACCGGATGCTTTGTACGTTTCGAGAAACGCTGAGCTGGCTGGTAAGATGAAGTTTTTCCGTGTACTCCCCCCAACCCCCCCCATTCATTTTCTGTTGCGTCAGTCCCTTTTGGAAGAATAAAAAACCCCGGAACAATCGATGAAAGCATTATTGTGTTTTCAATCATTCCGACTTTCTCCACGCCAGCTGCTGACGCCCGGTTTTCGAACGCAGTGTATTCTCGCGCAGTCACAGGACGTCGGAGGATGATGCGCTCCGTCACTCTCGAGCAGAGCAGCCACTTGTGTCAGCTCTTTCCCCCCTTTGTGAGTGTTTTTGCGATGAGTCGAGAGTGGGCCGACTGTACGCCGGGTTTCGGAGAAAGCCGCTCTGGCAGCGTGTGGAGCTGGCAGGGAAAGTGCTACGTTCAGCAGTGAGGGCCAGCTCCGGTTTCTAGAGATCCGCATGCTTTCCTGCTAATCTTCTCAAAAGACCCGAGCGTGAATCTCGAAGAGTCAGAGCATGGATATCTTAATCCTATAAAGAGGTGGCAAGATGGAGGAAAAAATTTAGGGTCGGAAATTAATAATTAGCGCTGTTTATAGAAAAAACAATGAGGTTGATTATTTTGCCATTACAGTATGTCCTAAAGTGCGTTATTCCTCTTATACCGCAGAAATTTGTTAACGCTAACAGTTTGTTTTTGTTGTTGTTGTTGTTATTAGTATTTCGCGACACGAGATACTTTCCATCGGTTTATAGTTGCGTTCGATGTTGCGGACCGTCGTTATCTCACCAGCGTCTCGTTTTTTCTCCAGACCCGAAGATCAAGCGAACAGAAGTCGTCAAAAAACCTTCCGTAAACGTTAAACAAACGTTTTCTAACAGAAACGTCACCGAATCCACACCGGTTACGTTTGACGTACGCGTAGCACGTTCCGGCGTAGTCGCTGTGTATGAAGTTGTTACTATAGAGACAGTGACGTATTAAGACGAGCACATGAATATAAACCTTTTGATTTGCTTTTCAGCCGGAAAAGAGCTGAATGTTGAAGAAAATAATAAAAATAAAAAAAAAAATTAAAAAAAAGAGAAAATCAACATCTGACCAATCAGAACGGAGAATCCAACAGTGCGGTGGTGGAATACGCCGTTAATTCGTTGCAGCTCGTTTTTGAATTAAGGAGGAGATCCAGAACATCCTCTAAAGGATGGATATAAATAGTGAGAGGCTGTTTTTCATGTTCTTGAGATTGAGGGAGTGTTTTAATGTCAGTACGGTGGACTGAAAATGACTCAATTCCCAGCGCCACTCGGCTATTTTTTGCATTGCTGCTTAGTCAAGCCATAAAACCATGTATTACTGAAGCCTCTGTAATGGTGCACTTAATCCACTATCTGTAGCTCCTCTGCTAATGGAATAAAACATGATGTCTGCTTGTGTGTGTGTGTGTGTGTGTGTGTGTGTGTGTGTGTGTGGAGTCCCATAAATTCATTAAGGCGGAGTTAATTCAGGGAGTCGTCTTGGAGAAAAACACGAACCGAACGGAAGAGTGGTGTTACTCCCTTGCACTCTTCCCCTGGATTCGAGCTGAGAACTCGAGAAAGATCTGTCATGGAGATGTGGAAATCAGCCTGCAAACTGTGCACGAGCGAGTGTGTGTAGGTGGAGTGGGTGGGCGGGAGAGAGCGAGAGAGAGAGAGAGAGAGGGAGGGAGAGAGAGCGCTACATTGGCGTAGTCTTCCAGTTCGCCTCCTGAGAGTTGATGAGGGGGAGCTGAGAGAGTAATATACAAAGGAAAGGAACCTGAGGAAAAAGAGACCAAGTCATCAGGTTGAGATCTTCATTAATGGAGTGTTTGATGCACACTGAGCACCTGTGACCTGCTGGTTAGATCAGTACAAACACCAGATGTTGAAACCACAGCAAAATAATAATCGTAGCATAATTTTTGACTTCCAGCAGAGGAAAAGGCAAAATACCGTTAGCAGCTAATGGCATCACCCGTGCTGTTCATGTTTCCAGAAGTGTGTGTGTGTGCCGAGTTTCATTGAGGGATGCAGCATAGCCGTGGGTGGGAAGTGGAGTGTTGTGTAACCGAAAGAATGAGGTAACGAAGAAAGATGGTTTAAAAAAAACCCTCAAAAAGATACAATATGTTGTCAGCTCTTCCCAATCCTGAAGCTCTCTCAACTCGGTACTGTTGAATCGGTCAGAAGGTCATGAGATCGTCCTGCGCGCTCTTTCTCATAGGTTAGCCACACGTTTCTATAGCGACGGCTCATTCACAGGGACTCTCGTGTATGGTGTACGCTTGCGTAAGCCGAACCGGGAGAGGTTTCCTCTCAGAGGCGTTTTATTTACGGAAGGAGTCTCCAGCGTCAGGACAGAGGAGGTTACGAAGACGGGCTGACGAGGGAATGCCATTTATCGCTCCTACAACGACGCGGACGCGCGGTTTCCGCGACGTTCCGCGTGGACTGTGAACGGATCGAAAGTGCGACGAGTTGTTCTTTCATTTGTAGGAGATGAAACACTTCAGGACGTTCAGGATAGTTTTGAGGCGGTAACTCCGGCACACGAATTTCTCTAACTACGAGTGTACGTTAAGCACGCAGTGACGATGTTCTCTGGAAATGGCCGGTGAATTTGTCCTCGGGGACGAACACCTAGGAATTCCTGGCGGGAATATCGTACGTGGAGTCGCTTTGTTGGTGCGATTACTTGCTTTAAAGCACCTTCACACAATCTTTTGACGCAGATGTCGTCGCGCTAAGCACAAACCACCATTTTATCTCTGGTCTGTTGAGTCGATAGCGAAAAACAACAACAACTTGCTTCTCATTTCTGAAATGGGAATATGCCTCAACATATTGATTCCCGAACAAAAGGTTACTGAGCTAGCCACAAACAACCACCGCTTTACTAATTTACCCAAACTCCATTAGCTATATATATATATATATATATATATATATATATATATATATATATATATATATATATATATAAAATCTTTGTCGGAGCCATTTTGTAAAATATTTAGAGTTTTGGAAATGTTTCTAACTGTACGTCTTTCTCTCCTCCTTCTCCATGTGCTGTCTGCTTCCTCTGAAATCCCCGGAATCGAACGCGCTCTAGGTGAGTGTTCCTGTCCTCATATCTTTTATATGGGTTGATGTCGTTCCCAGAAGAAGAGACAGACTTGCCAGATTTCCTCTCTAGCCCTAGCTCTGCTCCATGTTCGAGTTAGCCTAGCGTTAGCTTTACACTTTATTTTTTAGTTAAGAGAAGAGAGACGAACTGGTGAAGTATAGAAAGACTGGCACGTTAAACGTAAGCTTAAAATATCCGTATCTGTATTCGGATTGAAACGAGAAGTGACCTAAACCTAAATTCTGGCGGTTCCTCAACCTCAGCTACATCACTCCGGTTCGTATCCGGTCTCAACTAGATACGTATGGGATTTTTAATTGTTTTAATTTGTTTCTCCCCATACCTGTGGTGTTTTCAAACGAATTTTGTTATATTATATCAACAAACCAGTAGATTAATTTGGACCATGTGACCCGGACCAGGAAGTAACTAAGGATGAATGAATGATTTGTAAATCTGTGTTAATGAACGTGGTCTTTGGAACGTTGCTCAATCATTACGGATATCCGTATTCGCTTACATCCCAAAAATACACGTACCGCGCTTCGTCAGAACGTTTACGGTTTTTGACTATGGCTGAAAGCGTATGAAAATGTCCCACCCTCCAGTGAGGTCTCCGCTATCATACGACAGCTACCGATCCGGGAGGGTGAAGGCCAAGAAGTGTTTCCTCGAGACTCGTGAAGCAAGCCAACTGTAAATTTTTAGACCTGCTCGGAGGACAGCGCTATCCGCCCGCTTCCGCATACCCCAGCGCATGGACACGCGTGATTGGCTAGTGTTGCTGTGATTGACAGGGAAGAGATGCTATGCCGCCCCTCCCACCCTGAGAGCACGGGAAATTCTCTTGGCTTTGCAGATGGTAGCGGTGATTTCTGCTTTCCGACGTTTCCCAGGGAAAGCGAGCCTTAGTCTCGTGAGCCGGTAGAAGGCGAGTGGGCGGGACTGCGGCGTCTTTGTTTGGTAAAGCAAATATAGGAGGTGCTAGTTATTAAGCAGCACGCACACCTTGGTGTTTTCTGATTGCTGCTTGGCTGGGAGGAGAAAAAAAAACGAATGATCCATCTGGTAATGATCCATAATATTATCGTGTGTGTGTGTGTTTTTGTGGCACTCTGTAGAGATTTCTGTGATCTTTTCATGTGATTTTTGCATTTCCTTTTCACTGTCTGGTGTAGCAGGTGGAGACGAGCGTGCCTGGTGTCTGTGTCCGGTGTAGAACTGGCACAGAGGATTTGTGTAGCAGGGATTAAAGGGGCGGTTAAGGCACAGAGCTGTGTTTGGCTGATTTCACTGCTGATGCCTTCAGCTTGTTGCCCAGATGTTGCTGCGTCTCTCTCTCTCTCTCTCTCTCTCTCTCTCTCTCTCTGTTCCTCTGTTTCTATGTTGTTCTCTTTTCCTTGGGCTGTGCGAGAAGAAATTTCATTAGTTGCTGCGTATGTGTGTGAGTGAGGGAGATCGAGACGTGAAGCTGATTAATTTACCATTCATACACACCCTCTGCTATTTAGGACTCGCATGCACACACACACACGCTTGTGTGCAACTGTGTGTGTGTGTGTATATATATATATATAAGGCCATGTGTGCATGTTGTGTGACTGTGTGTGTGTATGTTCACAGGTGTATATGTGTGTACATGAATGTGTGTGTATGCATGCTCTAAAGTGTGAGTGCATGTGTGCAGTCATGTGTATGATTGTGTACGTGCATGCGTGTGTGAATTAACTACCTTGTCCTTTGTAATGGTACCATATAAGGAGTTTGGTGTGTGTGTGTGTGTGTGTGTGTATGTATGTGTGTGTGTGTGTATGTGTGTGTAGTTTCTACCTTATCCTTTGTAATAGTACCAGATGAAGAGTTTGAAACGTGCGTGTGTGCGGTGTGTGTGTGTGTGTTTGAAAAGTGGCCGTCCCAGTCTTTGATCTTGGTGTTGAGTGGAATGTGAGGTCTTTTCATCCTCAGCTCGGAGAGCGACTCCTCGTCTGCTGCTTCAAACAGCAGATTTTGTCACTAAATTATTATCAGCAGTCGGAGCTCGGGCTGCTCGAGTACGGCCAAAATCATAATCACGATTATTTTGCTCAATATTGAGATCACGGTTATTAAGCACGATGAAATCATATATATTATATATATATATATATATATATATATATATATATATATATAACATATGTATATATTCTAGTGCCTCAAAGAACTAATGCTTGTTTTCTTGTTCTCGCAATCTTTTTTAAAATTTATATATTTATATATATATATATATATATATATATATATATATATATATATATATATATATATATATATAATTTTCTCAAATATTCGAGCTATGGATAGCTGCTGACATTTGGGTTTTTTTATGCTTTTGCGTTTTCCGCATCTCTCTTTACTGTATTGATGTCTCTCCTGTAAGTGAGCCGAGCACGTCATGTGACAGAAATGAACTTTAAACTTCCTCGGCCAATGAGATTCCGTCTCCCGGTTTGGATCGGCCTGTAGTTTCTCACTGTTAGCGAGCTCTAGAAAGGAAACGAGCGTATTTAGACCAGCCGTCATGACGCTCGAGGAAACGAGCTTTCTGATGATACTAAACGTTATTTCTTTTCGTTCCACGTCGGACTCCTTGAAACCAAAATGTTTCCAAACGGCTGAAACGGTTTTATCTTTCTTGTCGACCGAAGGCTCTCTTTCGGTCATCTTGGCTCGAGCTGGAATGAAAATGCTGAAGCCTGGCAAAACGAGAGCGTTGATAAATGGAATGCGGCACGATAATCGATGGTTTTGTTTTCAGAATCGTCGGAGGCCGTAATCGGAATTGAAATCGAAAATGAATTGCACAGTCCTAATCGGAGCTCCGGCTCCTGAAGGAGGAGTTTCTCCTTTCATCTTTTCTTCTTATTGTCTAAACTGGCCTGTTGGTGGTCGGCCATTTTAATTTGGCTAGCTGTGTTAGTTTGAGTAGTGGAGATCCTAAAGGCTGGATGTTAGGCCCACTTGGATTAGATTCTCTTTCCTTCTTTATCATCTTGGTGTGAAGTCAATGTCTTTTGGAGAACTTGGAGAACTTTAGTGCTTGGGCCTGCATTTAGGACCAAATGTTCTTATAAGGTTTCCACACCATGCGCTCGTTTTTCCGTTTAACAGTACGAGATTAGCGATATTATTGTGTCCTCATTAGATCCGGCGTAATGATCCCGCGAACGCCGCGGTGCGTTACTGACGTACAATCGAAGGCAACTATCGAGCGCAGCTGTTTTCTCGATTGGGAATCCATTCTCAGTGGGTACTCTTTTTTGTAAGGAATGAATACATAATGGCTCCATAGGGAAGCTTGTGGATTCACACTGCTTTGTAAAAAAAAAAAAAAAAAAAAAAAAAACGAAAGAAAGAGGGGGGGGGGGGAACTTTCTTGGAACTAAGGGTTGTGTTCTGATTAGCTTAGACGTATTTTCAGCAGGTTTCGGAATTGGCGCCGTTTCTTCTGCCATGCAAGTCCCCGTGTAAGCTGTTACTATAGAAACGATAACGCGTTTACAGAAACCTGGGATTTTCTATAGGAAATGAATTAACTCCACGTTTCCGACCAATCAGATTCAAGAATTCAGCCGCACCGTGCGTTATGGATACAAATATGATATGATGTATATGAGCTGTACCGTGACGTTTAATATACATAACTTCTTATATAAAAAGCTGAAGGTTATAGTGTAATCAGTATTCAATTTACTGCCTGTCCTGCAGCGAACTGGCTTTGGGAACGCAGGCAGGTCTCGGGTTCGGCCGTGACGTCGGTCGCCCCACGCCACCGCTTCCTTCCACAGATTTTGGACCGGATCTCTTCCTCTCGTCCAAATCCCTGTCTTCGTTCCTGGCCTGCCATCTGTAGAGGATGCCTGTAAAGAGGCGCGCGGACCAGGACCCGCGCCAAGAGTGAGGGGGATACACCTGTAGGTCTGTGGCGATCGAGGCTTTGGACGCTTGTCAGAACGATCAGAGGTCGCTCTGACAAATCCCTGTGTGAGTCCCTCTAGAAACGACAGCATACTACAGATTTTAAAAAAAACCTGTCGTTCTGACCAATCAGAATGGAGAATTCGGTGAATATAACCCAAGGCCTTAAATAGTTTATATCGGAGCTATAAGGAGCGGAGACGTGGAAACAATAATGCGATTTTTGGATACAGCTGCTTTTTTCCACTGAGGTGAAGGTCCATTTGAGAGAGAAAAACACACACACGCTCTCACACACAGCACAAGGGTCTCGTCCACAGAGAAAAGCCCATTTTAGATGCTGATGTGTCGCTGATGGATTTTTTCCTGCCTGTGTAATGCACAGCTGTACTCTCTTGGCATGACCGATTCTGTGTGTGTGTGTGTGTGGAGAGACAGTGCTGTCAGTGTTCACTATCTATCTAGAACACAGTGGTTTAGCAGTGAAATCGAGGCAGCAGGTACATGCCTGACTCTCTGATCTAGACCCCCGCGAGGAGCCCATCTTCATCTCTTTTCGTTTGCGTCGAATATTTTCCGCCGCATTAACAGCGTGTGCGCTTTAATGCCGTCACTGGGCCTGAAAACCCTCCAGCACCCACACTGGGTTTGGAGGTGGATGTGCTACGGGAGTTTTTGACAAGCTGATAAACACCCACACACACACACACACACACGCACCAACATTTTTAATTCTCCGCCTCACTCTTTGTACTCCGTGTTTTGATTTTGCTGAGAATCGTTTGAGTAAATCACTCCGCCCTCTGTGGCGCTGCGTGGGAGGGGCATACTCTCTCTTCCCCCGTCAATTGCGGCAACACTAAGCCAGTCGTGGACGTCTGTGAGCTCACGTATGTGGAAGAGGGCAGATAGCACTAAGTCTCTGGTGTCCCTGATGTTTTGTCCTTTCGTTCGTCGCCCGTCTGTGTTGCACATATAATTATTTAAAGCTCCGGATTTCATATTGCCAAAAAAAAAAATGACGTGGGGGACGGGGGAGGGTGGGTGCTAGGAATTGGGTCGGGTTGGGATGGACTCAAAGATGTCTTTTGGGTTTTTAATGAGACGTAACTTTACCAGCAGGTGAACAGCATTTTAAAAATAAAAATAAAAATTCACCCGTATCGTGTGTGTGTGTGTGTGTGTGTGTGTATTTTCGTCTTTTTCTTTCCACGTATTCTCTTCTTTCCTCTCCGTGTGGGCGGGGTGTTGAGTGTCTCTTCGTGTCGAGTGTCTCTTCATGCTGATGGATTTGGACGAGGAGAAAGACGGCAAGGGACACGAGTAGCACTCAGGATTAGAACTCAAGATGCACAAAAATAAGCATTGCTTTTTTGGGGGGGGTTTGAGCTTATGCTTAAGAGCAGGTTTCTACATTAATCTGCGTGTGTATGTGTGTGTGGGGTGGGAAGTGTAACACAGTCTTCATTTTTTATGTAACCATGGCATGTTTCCCAGTAGCGGCTCGTGACCATAGATTTTGGTGGTGCAGGATGCCATTAATAATGACTTGATGACAAACAAAATGAAGTCCAGAGGGTAGCACACTTGATTCATGCTACAGGCAACTATGTAGTGGATTTTTTTTTTTAAATTAAAGAGTAACCTGGTATTAGACAGTTTACAGTCGACCGATAGTGGATTTTACCGATACCGATAACCAAGTCGGACGGGACCTACCTGCCGATAACTGATCACTCAACCGATAGATGTTCAAACCGAATGAAAACACGACACTCGAAGTAAAACACTGCCGGACTTTTACCACAAAAACGTCTAGCCGCTCGTTTTGAGCGTCCCATCAACATCTCAAAAACCAACTGAAGTTAGACCTGAGCATTTGGGGAAAATGTAGATATATATTTATCTTCTTCTTCTTAGGCTTTTTTTGCAAGGGGAAACAAAGTCACCGTGGTGTGCGCGCATTTCTGATGTACGTTCACGATCCACTCCATAATCCTCCTTTCCCGCTCCCAATCTCTGCAGTAGAAATGGTTCTGTACACCGTAGACACACTGTCTGCACTGCAGAAATGTTCTGGATGGGTATGGAGTATTTTTCTACGAGGCCAGGTCGGTGTAAAAAATAAATAAATAAATATATCACGCCGTTCCTCTTTAACTGACTGGCATGGGGCAGTGTGATTCTCTCCCCAGTGGGCCTTGATGCAGTTCCTATTTTTGACCACTAGGTGCAATTATAACACTGGAGCAGAACATCTTGAAAGGTGAGCAAATCAGTTTAACATCAGCGTATATCTGTCTGAAAAGAACGTTTTTTTTTTTTTAACCGTTAGCCGCTTGACAGGGGTAATTAGTATTTAAATCTGCGCTTTTTTTGGTTTGTTTTTTTAAAATGTATGGAATGAGGACTTTACGAAGACGAAAATTTGTGTTGGTGAAAGTTTTTGTCCATCGCTCCATAGTCTATGAATAAACAAATCTTCAGTACGTATAAATCTTCTGAAAGTTTTAGGGGTTTTTTTCCCCAAAATTTTTTGCGATTTCTGGGGTCGAAAAGGACGGAAGCTGGGAGTGCGGACGGTTTTTAATCTCGTCACGTCCGAGCAACGGCGCGAGCGTTTTTATCCGGAGGCGTGGTGAGAAATGCAAGTTGTTCTTCCGTCCTTCTAAACGAGCAGAAAAAATTAAAAAGGATATAAAATTAAACTGATATAAATAAATAAATAAATAAATAACAGCAATGTAATTTCTTTTTTTTCTTCTTTTTTTTTAAACATTCAGACATGCAAGAGCACTGTGGGTTGCCAAGGCAACAGGCAGCCTGCTGCAGGGTGGAAGAAAGAGGGAGGTAGTGGGCAGGATGTGTACACACACACACACACACACACACACACACACACACACACACACAGAACTCCATCCACATACAATGTGCGTATAAAATATAGAAACGTTATTGCCTTGTCTAATATGTAGTATTAACGTCTGTGTGTATTTTTTTGCACTTCTGCACATTTTGTATCGTTACAAACTAAAAGCGGAAGGGTTTAATTGGGATTATACACTCACCGACTACTTTTATTAGGAACACCTGTGCACCTGTTTATTCATGCAAACGTCGGTCTCCAGAGCTTACGCAAAACGGTGCGAGGGATAAAACCGCTTGTTGATGAGAGCGGTCAGAAGAGAATGGCTAGACGGGTTCGAGTTGAGTTGACAAGAAGGCTACGGTAACTACAGTAACCTTGTGGGGGATGGGCTACAACATTCAACAGCAGAAGACCACGTCTGGTTCTGCTCCTGACAAGAAAGAACCGGGATGCGAGGCTAGCGAAGGTACAGGCTCAACTGAAGATGGATTTTTCAGTCTTAGCCGTCACGTTAATCCTGGAAGACCTCGGAGTTCGTTCGAGAACATCACGAAGCATCATGAAGACCGAGGAGTTACCAAAACAAATCCGGGATTTGTAGAAAATTCTAGAAAAGTATCTGTAGTACCTGTAGTGTGTGTGTGAGTGAAGGTGGGTGGGAAGGAGGACTCGGGAGACAGGCGGACTTTGACAGAGCTTTCAAGGCTTTTGACTCACTCAAAAAGATCAAAACTTTCCGAGCTCCTGCCCCAGTGTGTGTGTGTGTGTGTGTGTTTATGTCCGGACCTCTGTCCGCTCTCTCTGGTTCACGGCGTTCCCTCCTGAAAGAGCAAACAAAGCGCACATAAGTAAAGATCACACACGGGTGAGAATCAACACGCGTCACCTGCCGGTTCAACCCAGTGTCTCCTCTCCGTCCCGTCCACAGCTGGCGCTCAATCACGCCGCCGCTGCCACGGTATCCATCCTGAACTGTCAACATCCTGTCCACAACCGTAATTCAGAGAAGCAACCAAGAGGGCAAAGGCAATGCTCGGTGTGGTGCTACCGCCACCATGCTTCACAGTAGGGACGGTGTTTTCGAGCCGCAGATACGGAGACTCGTATGGTGGACGTGCTACATAAACCGATTAGCCAAGTGTGTAACGGTAGATACGGCGGCGTTTTATAAGGACACATTTACTTAATGAATTGACGTTGTCTCCAGTTTCAGCACTTCGTGACAAAGCAGCTGTATCCGATTCAATTTGTTTTTTAACGACGGACGTCGTCTCAAAGCAGCTTTGCGGAAACATATAAACACAGGATAGAGATTTTAAGTGTGTGGATTTATCCCTGTTGAGCGAGCCGGTGGTGACGGTGGTGAGGAAAAACTCCCTGAGGTGATATGAGGAAGAAACCTTGAGAGGAACCGGACTCAAAAACGTCCTCATTTAGGCCGAAATGTCCTGTTAAAAGGCTCTCGGCTCTGTCGTGGCGTGTTGGTAGCGACGTTGATGCCGTGCTACCGAGAAACCTCTCTAATTGTACCACGGCTGTTCCTCTCACTCCTCTGCTTCTGCTGTCACTGTCGATGAAATTTCCAGCTTGGTAGTCGGTACGCTGTCAAAATGATGGACGTCTTGCCATCGTCTGCATTTCTTGCCTCATTCTTTTACCCTAGATGTTATCTTACTGATGCGTGACGGTCCGTTTAGAAGATCACGACCCGGCCATGATGGTAATAACGGTGTTGATTATCGTTTTCTGTAACGGCAGTTGGAAGGCAAATCACGTTTAAATAAAAAATTTTTTAAAGGTGTGTTTACGTCTAAAGCAGTTGGTGAGGGAATAACTTTTTGACGTATTTATAACTGCTATAACGTAAGGGATAACTCATGACTATATAGACGGATAAAAAGGATGATGCTGTCTTTTAATGAAACGTCTTTCCAGCAGCTCTCCTCGTGATGCAGGGACGCACAACGATTTCAAGAAAATCCTCATGGGATTGGACGTTGCTTCCTTTCAAAAAATCGGCTCCCACTTGACTCGATCGTAAATCCTTGATTTGGGGAGGAGTGGAGTGGTGGCTCGGGCTGTTATCTTTATCATCATCATCATCATCATCATCATCATGACAGAACTGATACTCATGAGCATTTTGACTGATTGTGACCATGGATATTGATTGCGAGATGGTGGAAAAGAGCAACACGGTCAGATAAACGCCGTAGTCGGAGCAGAGCTTGAACAAATCCAGTGGTTTTCAGTGTGGTGTATAATGTGTAGGGGTCCAAGCACCGAAGTCAACTCCGGGCCTTCCCGTCGTTGGAAGAACAGCTATGAATTTCTGTATACAAAATACTTTATACCCCAAAAAAAAAAAAAACAAGCGCTAGCTACAATAGACACCGTTTTGTTCGTAGTTGCTCAGGTACAAAATGTTTAAAAACAAAAGGAAAACGATCATCATACGGGCACAAAGAGGTAGAGTTTTTTTTTTAAGGATTTGTACATGGCATTACTCAAATCAGCCAGAAGAGTACAAACGTCTGATCCGAGATATTCAACTTTACCAGAACAGCCAGAAAAATACTCATAGGCTAACTATCGAAAGTTGATATTTAGCTTAAAGCGGCGATCCGCTGTTCTCGTTTCTCAAGAATCCGACATTGACTTCTGAAAGCTTCGACTTTGTTGTGCGGAACGATGTCGTCGAATCGTTTCGGAACCGAACGAAGCTAACGGCTTTTTAATGGCCGGCGTGTGCTTTTTTTTTTGCCCCCGAGCTTCCCAATGAATCCGCGGATATACACGAAGTACACGAGCTGCTTCTCGGAGTGAGATGTGTTTCAGCAAATGACACGATCAGTCATTGCAAAGCATCCACGAGGGTGGAAGGGGGGAGGGGAGGGTGAAGGAAGCACCCTGAAAGGAACGTGCTCGTCTTGGGTCGAAAAAGACGACAAGGGAAGAAAAAAAAAACGTTCCTTGCTTTAGCGTTGAATTTCAAGAAGGTGGCAAATCGAATTCCCTTAAGTGCCTCTATTTACACGTTTAAGCGTTTGCTGAAGCATCAAATTGCGTTCGGTGATGAATGGCCCTTCAGTTTTCAAGGGCCTGCTTTGCTTCTGATAAATGATATTTTGGGACCGAGATGTAATGATGTACGTGTTTATATATAAAAACGACTCTGCAGTAATGCCGACTCCTCCTTACAGCCTCTTGCTCTTTTTACTACAACAATAGAGCAGTGTTTATAGACCGTGTTACCCCGAATGCGCGGCTCAGGAGTGAACGTATAGTTGGCCGATAAAAATCGATACCGGATCACGTTTAGGGCAGAGCAATTCGTTCTATTCTTGTGAGTCAACCCAATGTATATGTATTTAAAATATTTAGGAAGAAAGTAATATTTCTTTTCACATATTTTAATAAATTTTAACGTTGTGGTATCACTTGCACTAGAACAGCTACGTTTCGTCTCTCTTGAAGACGATAAGATGGGAGGGGGAGGGGGGTTTCGGGAAATACGCAGCTTGTCAAACCTCAAACCTCTGACACTGGAGACTCCTTCCTTAAACGCTACATAGAAAACCAAAAACGCGACCGTGTCAAAATTTACGCACGTTTTTAATCTGTTTATTTGGAAAGTCCGCTGTATGGACGGTCCGTATGTATAGTCCGTTGTCACTGTTGGAAACGACTGTAAGAGCTGCTGTTACGATCAGAACTGTGATACAAGTCAAATTACTTAAGGAAGCTGAAATTGTGTTCAATGAAAACAAAGAAAATCAGCGTTAGCATTTTTAGTCCGGTTCCTGTTTCCGGTCTCCTTCGTAAAAGTGAAACACTGATTAAAAATCGTAGGAAATTCCGAGATGTGGTGATGTGATGAACCGCCGAATCGTTCCGACGCAACCGTGTTTCCTTAAACAGACCGAGAGAGCGAGAGAGAGATCCCCGGGCGGCGTATTTGTACGTGTGTGCATAAATAGATGCGATGTGCTCTGGCGAGTGTAGCAACTGTTGTGCTGTACGTGGGCAGAGCTTATGTTGGGCTTTAGCCCGGCTTCCTGCGTTTATTGTGGCGAGGAGAAGCTCGAGCGCAGGGCTAAACTTAGATTAGCTCTTCGCGTACCTTCCCCCAGCCGCTGGCTTTCCTTTATTTCGTGTGCCTGTGTTTATTGTTTTCTCCTCCCAAGTGTCACTTTGTCTCGCTTGATGAAGGTGTAATTCGGAACGGCGACGCTTTGCGCCCGTCCTCCCAAGCTCTAATCTTTTCCTCGCAGGCTTGTCGTTGGATGACGAAATGAAAAGCAGTACCGGAGAACATTTGTAAACGTTTTTTGTTGTTGGTTTTTCCTTTATGTCTCCCATCACTACCCCCACCCCAAGCTTGACCTGTCTTTGCCCAGGTTGCCATTGCATGGGGGACTCCTGGTGTGTCACGGTTTATATTTAGCAGGTGCACTGTAGCGGTTGATAATGAGGGTTTGAGTGAGTGCAAGATGAGGGAAGTAGGTAGTCCCATTGCCTGCTGGTGGAATTAATAAGGTCTTACTTCACCTGCCTCTATATTTAGTCCAGGAAGGTGTGCGTGTGTGTGAAAGCGTGTGGGAGGTGTTGTAGTTGAACACCTACTGTAGAGACACTGTGAGGACCGCTGACAACGCCACACCTTTCAGTAGTGTTTAGAAACACCAAAAAAAAAAACCTCATTACTCTGAAACGCTGTAACGATGTATTGGTGTCAGGTTGCTATCGGGTCCCAAATAAATAAATAAATGTGGAGACCGAGCTCTGAAATACGGATTGGCACAAATTCGAGCAGAAATGGTAACGTGGTAATTCACGCAGGCTCGTGAACAAAGTTGAGGAGTTCTCGATTCTGATTGGTCAGAAGGTGTTGATTCGGTAGTTCTGGGGAATATACGCAGGTTTATATTACCGCACTCGTTCTTAATACGTTATCGTTTCCATAGTAACAACTCGTTCACAGGGACAGCAATGGTAGACATGCCATTTTATCCAAGGTGTTTATTTATCATTTGTGGAAGGAGTCTCCAGTTGCAGTAGTAAAGCTGTAACTTTAGGGTTTCCGCCACAGGAAAGTCTTCAGGACACGCCCCCAAATGCTTTCGGCGGCTGTGGCTCAGGTGGTAGAGCGGGGTGTCCACTAATCATAGGGTTGGCGGTTCGATTCCCGGCCCACGTGACTACACATACCCGAGTGTCATTGGGCAAGACACTGAACCCCAAGTTGCTCCTGATGGCAAGCTAGCGCCTTGCATGGCAGCTCTGCTACCATTGGTGTGTGTGTGTGTGTGTGTGTGTGAATGGGTGAATGAGAACCAGTGTAAAGCGCTTTGTAGAACTGCTAATGTTAAAGAAGCGCTATATAAGTGCAGACCATTTACTAGTCATGGGAGGGCAAAGCACCAATGTAACGGTGCTTGCTATTTTTAAGTGAGAACTGTTGCTAGGCAACTGGGAAATATGGACACTAAATATCAACTAGATTGCTAATATAGCACAATTGGCTTGGATTGATAACAGGAAACTTCTGAAGTAAAGAATACTACATGACTGGACAGTTTACATGGAATATATTTTCCATTAAAAGCCCCATAAATCAAAACCCCAAACAAAACATCGCTTCCTTTTGCAAGCACAAAGTCATTTGAAACTTTTATAATACGTTTAAGCGAGCTTGTGGCTAGCTCTGGGCTGTTGTGGTAATTCATATTCCAGACTTTAAAAGTAGTGGAGTCTATGTATCTTCCCAGCGTCCACATGGGATCGTGCAAGAGTGATCACCAAGCCTTCTGTTAGACCGAACACAACCGGGTGGGAATTGGAACGATGCGAGATGAGGAACGTAATTACCACAGCTGAGCGGCGTCCAATTTGCGAGGCGCTCCCAGGCCCTGTCCCAGCATGGTATGCGGTGCTTATATCCCCAACACCTGCGCTGTACCCAAACACCCGGCAGTTTAACGCTTTAGAATTCGGCTGAAGCCACCCCGCACTTTTTTTTTTATTATTGGCTAGAATGGACATTCTGATCATCTGCTATGGAAATCTGCATAATCATCTAAGCTGCGGCGCCGCATGACATCTGTTTACTCGCTATGAAATTACTATGCAAATGTGACGCGGTGAGAGGAATTTTTTTCTTCTTGTTCGTCATTAGAGATTGGTTCACTTCTGGCTGCGGTTCATATTAATATTATTAAGGTAATGACTTTCTGCCTTTTTGTCGACGCTTCATCACGAAAGACCTCAGGAACGGATACAACCGATGCCACAGCGCTTTTGGAGTTCTCAAATCTGATTGGTCGGATGGTGTTGACTCATTTACTACAGCAGCTCACAGGCTTCTGTTGTTGCTGTAGTAACAACTTGCACATAAAACAGACTGAACCACGTGAAGTATCCGGTATGGTAAACCTTCCTTCTGAGATAATGTTTTGTTTTATTTATTTACGCTTGTTTAAGTCGCTAGAATGGATTGCGGTCCATCGAGCATATGTAAAGATGCACCAGACTGAAATGATGTATTTGTGTAAGATCAGACACCCCCATAACCCGCACCCAAAATTTTAGCTATTATGTAGCTACGGCACAATTAGCTAGTGATGCTTCTGACTTGGCGTTAGTTGGCGCTTTTTATTGTCGTTAAAGTGGACATTTGGGCGAGCGTAACCTTGGACTGGGTAGGACACTAGAGATTTCACTTGCCTTGGTTGGCTAGCTAATAGAGGCATGCGAATTTTTTTTTTTTCTTCCGAAATCGATAAAAAAAACAAAAACAAAAAAACAGTCAGAACGTTTGCAGTGCTGAAGATTTAAAAATAAATAAATAAATAATCTGTTTGTCTAAAGCACTCAGAGCTTCAGGCTAAAATCAGGAAGTGCACATTTTTAATTGGGAAAAAAAGGACTCGACCCTGCCAATTCAAAATACCAGATAAGATTATGTATTGACTAATTGGCGCCAATAATTGCATTCGCTCCGCGAGGGAGGGGCGGGGGTAAAAAAAAGATGCAATGAACTACAATATTTTATTTTGGTGGAGGTTAACTGGATATACTTCACCTTCTTTGATCATCTCTACTCATGTTCTGGTTTGAAAGGACCGGTCGGTATACCGGTCAGGTCATCATGAGCACTCTTTCAGGATGTGCGAGTAAGAATTTTTTAAAAAAGGGGGACCGTTAACACTTCCAGAATTTGAGAACAGTACTGAGGTGGGTGGGTGGGGGACCAAACACGCTCATAAACACGTACTTAACGCCGCTCCGAGTGAAATAATAATCAAAAATACGATGCATCTGAATCTTTGGGTCTTTGACACCATTCGCGTCCTCCGCGGTTTGCTTAGCAGCTTAATAACACACTGCCGTATTGAACTGAGCGGTGGTTAGCGCTGTGGGTAACAGCAGCAAAAGAGGAAGAGCAAAGCTAAATATTCAGCGCTTCCCAGGCAGCGTGGAGATAATGGCAGGTCACGGAGCTAAGCTTGTGTCACAGAACAGACGCTTTCCTCTCCTGGCCTGTGATTAAAAGCAATTAAGGAGCTCGAGGTTGGTGAGCAGAGACCAATTTAGCTTCTCCAACACTGCGTCGAGGCGGCAAAAAGGGACACCGCGAACTGTCCGGGAGAAATACCTTGTATAAAGGTGTAACAAGACCTGGATTGATGATCAAAGCTATTGGGGGGGGGGGAAAAGATCGAGCTTAATTACTTAAAAAAGCTGCTCAGAATGAGAACGTACCCATGGTTCCATATGAGTCCCATCTATGCAATTTGCTAACGATTACAATTTATTACTTATTAAAGAATGATGCGTCGTACTAATTATCCATTTCTAGTTACATTTAAAGTTGTGGAACGTCAACAAAACAAGATCGCTCTTATCACTTACGGCTATAAACGGTCGTTCCATCACCAACTGATTGTGTGATGTCCTTCTTGTGTAATGGCCAGGGTGTATTCCCACCACACACACCCATTGTTTCTGGGATTTTCTTTTTTGTGTGTGTAACATGGATGATCCAAGTTTGTTTTTTCAGGGTCCAAGCACCAAACCTTACCGTTTCTTCTTTTTTTCTGCCTGTGCAGACCACACTATAGGTCAAGATATAAAACTCGCTCAATATGTAGTTACTTTTTGTCTGTATCTCGTGAACTAGAAGTCGTACCATGAAATTTCCTTGGCCAAACAGACAAAAAACAAACAAAACAAAATTTTAACTGTGTACACGTAGGTTTGAGATAATTTGCATAATGTGCAAAACCCAGCGCGCCATTTCCGAATGGTGCTTGGACCCCATGGATTGCTTGTGTATGTTACACAAGCACATTCAATCATTTCTTGCTTACTCTATCCATCACTCTCATTCATTCACCCCGACTCCTCTGCTATTCTTTTTTGGGTTTTTTTGACTTGGTTTTTCTTCTTTGTCTTTCTCTCTCTTTTTGATCTCCTGCTGTTTTTCCAATAGCTCCCCCTATCTATTTTTCATTAGCTCTCTCTGTCTCGGCTTTCTCTCCTCTATCTCACTCGATCGATGGCTATTATTCTTTTTCTGCCCCCATATATTCCTCCTGGTCATGTTCGCTGTGTCTTTCTTTTCTTCCGTGTTTTCTCTCGTCTCGGTATTTCTTCCAGTCCCTCTCTGTGTTTTTGGACACTGCTCGGCAGCTGCGGAGCGTCCCCCCCCCCGTTGCCATGCCTGCTCGAGAGGCGCGGGATAAAGCACGAGAATGCAAATCGACATCTCCAACCAATGACAAACGCGTGTACGGCAACTGCCCAGAAGACCAGCCCGTTATTAAACCGCCACCTGGCTTCCCCCGACTTCATTAGCTACTTAATTAGAGAGACGCAGGAATGGAAGGGAAAAAGCTTGTTTCATTTTGCTATTCGTACACAGCCGTCATGTTCCCTGTAGCCTCTCTGTAGGTGGCGTGCACATGCATAGTCATTCTTATGCAAAGAGAGCGCTCCAGTGGCATAATTTGTGCTCGGAATATTTATTCCGTCTTCGCATCCTGCTGCTCTTGAAGTCCCAGCCATCATCACAAGATGTGCAATTTCTGGATTCAGTACACTTCCACTGAGCCAAGAGGGATCATTTTGTTCGCGGCGTTCTCGGCGACTGATAGAAGTTTGGCAGCGAGCTGGAAGGATACGGCAACCTCTGGCCCGAGCTGCGCTGTCATTTTGATGTGACTTACAGTGCTGCGAGTAACAGTGTTGAGGATGCTGAAAATGACTCGCATTCACCGAAAGAATTAGTCATTTTCAGCGCCGCGATAGTCTTCAACTCCACGTTTCCGTGTGTCAGGCAGTGCGTGCGAGGCGATACCCCTGTCTCACCCCTGCCAGATATAGACCACAACAACAGTGAAGTGGACTACGGGATACGTCGCAAGGCTCTGAACTTTCAACCTTGCGTCTCTGATCAGCCTGTGATGGCCAGTGAAATGACGCCGATCTATTACCAAGAACTATCACGTTAACTTTTTATTTTCATGAGGGGTTGCTTGTAGGGATAGCTGATTTAGTTTATTAGGTACACTTACCGTGTAAGGGGACTTTTTGGACATCCGAGCCCTCGTATTTTTCGTACAGAGTTCTCGGACTCCGAACTACCACCACCGTGCTTCGCGGTTTTTTAATTTGTAATATTGAATTACGTTTTGAACACACACTCTCCCGACGTCAACGTTACAGCTTGTTCGATAGTTGATGCACAGTATTTAGCTTGGCTGAGGTTACACGGCGTATGTATTTAACATTTTTGGAAGGAGTCTCCGGTTTCAGTCCGAGGTAGAAGGTGTTTGAAGGTTCGACGCAAATTTAGCGATTTCTCTGTAGCTCGACAATCTGCGTTTTTCACCATATGCCTAATTTTTGCCTCGTCAGTCATCTTAGCAAGTTTCAAAAGAACCAACTCCAGCGAACTTGCATCAAACTGACTATAACCTTTAAGACTTTCCTGTTCTCCGTTGCACTCTCTGCTTTGGTTCTCTTTCCTCTTTTTTTTTTTTTTTTTTTTTTCTGTCAGAACTGACAGATCTTTTTTGTGAAGACTCAGCTTCCCAGGCCAGGAGATGTTCTCAGATACCAGCTATGTTGCTTTGATCTATCTCTGCATGGGAAAAAAGTGTGTGTGTGTGTGTGTGTGTGTGTTCTGTGAGCGTGGCTGCACGCGAAACTGACGCACGCTACAGTGAACACGAATTGGCATCGCTGCTCCCAGTGCGAGCCGAGCGCACCGGGGCCGGCGCAGGATGACACATCAAAAGCGAGGTGTGATTTTGAGCCATCGTTGGTATCGAGTGTGTAACGGCTCTGACATCACAGCAGCCCCGGAGGCATGTTTTCCCGCCCAGCGAATCCGAGCTGTCTGTATCTATATAACTATGTAAATCTAAAGTAATAATAAAATAACTGCTAAATAAGGGTGGAGTTAGGAGATGTAAAATGCAAAGCGTTGGATAAAGTGTTTGCGCTTAATAACCCGAGCGTCTGCTATGTTTGTGTGTACCATGGCTACGTTAAATACGTAGCATTTAAATTGAACGATGTATTTAACCCGTTTGTTACTGAGCCTACACGCTCGTTAACGAATGCCCTTCCGATACACGGTTTTGCCGTAATCCCCAAAAGACCTTCCTGTGTACACTACATGAGCGCTGTAATGGTGAAAAGCATCTTCATATCCAGTAGAAACAGCTTTTCAGATTCAGCACGTTTGCCTCGCACCTCCGGGGTCGGGGGTTTGATTCCCGGCTCCGCCCTGTGTGTGTGTGGAGTTTACATGTATTCCCCGTGCTTCAGAGGGTTTCCTCCGGGTACTCCAGTTTCCTCCTACAGTCCAAAGACCTATGTTGTAGGACGATTGGCGTCTCTGAATTGTCCGAGGTGTGTGTGAGATTGTACCCTGCGATGGATTGGCACCCTGTCCACAGTGAACCCCGCCTCATGCCCAGGCTTCAGGCTCCTCCCAGGTTCCTCCTGTTTGTTTTGGTTTTTTGCAAAATCAGTTGCACAAAATAGTTTTTCACAGTGATGTTTGTTGGTAAATGAGACCCTCCAACTGTACTCAAGTTCGACGTACGTGACTTGAAGAGGGCTTTGGCCGAATGACAACGCAATGACACATCTTAGCCCAAATCTGTGGAAAAAATCTGCACGCTCCGCAGAATATTGCGGCGCTTGCTTGATTTCTGCGATCGGATAACGAACACGGTTTAACATCAGCATCTGTCTATACTATCAAACTGTTCGGTACGAATTTGTGCCCTGTCGACCGATCGAAAGCCGAGGAACATCCCGATCCTGAACGTTTTGTAAAACATGTTATAAGATCTGTTTAGCGTATTTATAGGCCTATGAAAACAGTTGCTCATTTTTATCTCCCACTACAGGCAATGCTCCTATGGGGATTTTCTGCTCTTCTAATGAAACCATGCTACTCTCTCACTCTCGCTCCTCCATTTTCCTAATATGTCTAGTCTCCGGTTTTCTGTTTCTATATATCTCCATGTATAATTAAATACGTTTGTGAGAAATGTTCTAATCTCCTCTTTAATCTGCTCTTCGGGAGTTTTACGTCAAGGTGAAAGAAATGCTCAGTGATTTTATTTATTTAATTTTATTCCCTTCGATATACTGTGGGAAGGAATATTTTCACGTCGAGTTTCAGACGGTGAAATTGAATTAGCACCGACTGTCTAAGCAGATACGGGCTGTTCCTGTTTGCCTGCGTATAAATAGCACCCACGAATACCAGAGATCTTATTATTGTCCTATTACGTTTTTCTCTTGAAGACGCGCAGGATTTCCAGCACGATTCTAATCCCAGTTTCCAAAATTTTGGATCGGACGGTGTAGGAGGAGAAAGAGGACAATGATAAATGTGTGCATTTTTAAAACTGAAAATGTACACGATCGGTGTTCCGTTATACATGCATATGTATCACGATATACAAGTTTGCCCACACACTTGCGCGTAAATACGGCATAAAAAACTGCTATAAATAACAATACATTTGGTGGTTTTTTTGGCAACTAATAGAAATATTTTTAAAAACTCTAAAAAAAAATTTTTTTTTAAAAATCCAACACTGAAAAACATACAACATTAACACAATTTTTACACAATTGGCTACAATTTTCTTTTAACATCATAGCTGCTTTCAGTCAGTTTCTAATTATTATTATTATTATTATTATTATTTAATAAAAAGGTATTATGATATCTCAGAGAAGCATATTGTGACAATTTATCACAATACTGATACAATATTGTTGTTGACCAATTATAAATTCATTAGCGATCAGAGCGATTAGAGAGCGGCTCGTGTTTTGGTTGGCTAGAATCTTAATTATCTATCATCTTAATTGATCTATACACACGAACACTTAACGTAACTATAACTGGATAAAAAGTACAGTGTGTGTGTGTATAAATTTATATATATATAGCTATAACTAGTTTATAGCTATAGCTATAAACATTGTGGTGGTGTGTCAGGATTAGAGCTACGTGACCGTTTGAAGCTGCGGTGTACTGTATTTCTCCGAGTTAGGTTTAAGTGTGTCATGTTTCACATTCAATGATCTTTTTTTTTCTTTTCTGCTTGTTGATGGGAGAATGTTAAAATGGTAACTGCTGTAATCAGTATCTCTATCTCTACTGGGCAAAAACGTAAACCGCAAGTCTAGTGATTTTTCCACTCTGTGACTTAAGTTAGTCGACCGGTAGTGTGATCGTTAATACCACAGATAAATCTGGCAAGATTCTGTACCTGTGCAAAAGTATAAATGAGTATATCCAGCTCCGGGTGTGGGGATTTTTTTGGTCGCATGATTGTACCCTGAGATTCGGGGTGTTCTTTGCCCATACGCTGTGACGGACCTCGTTATCTGTGTGCTCCTCAGTCTTTGCCTGTTTGTGTGTCCATCCATAAACCTGACATTTCAGACCGAAAAGCTCTCTTCATTCATCTGTTTCAGTTTTTCTGTCCGTTAGATAGTGTGGCTTCTGCTTCCCCGGCTGAGATTTCAACGTATAACCGTGCGTGTATGTGCCAGCTGATCGGCCTAATTGCTGCCCTAAATAGGATTAATGTGTCTCCTAGGCAGCGTGGGGGTTTTACTGATAATTTACAGCTCCATGACGCTCACGGTGAAAAGCGGCTCGGCCCATTGGGTCCTGCACCGGTTCTTTGTGCTCAACATGTCAAGTGCCTACGGCAAAACTCTCGCCTCATCATGAAATTGCGGGTGGGCGGACGAGGGGAGCGGAAACAAAGACAGAAATTACAGAGAGGGTCCACGTGGGAACGCGAGCCCTATTTCTGGAGCTGTATACTGGGTGCTACTAAGCACATGGTAACTGAAGATTAGAAGCAAATGTTGTTAACATGGTGTACAGTAGTCATGTAGTATGCTAGTCGGGTCAGCTAGCATAACCTTTTTGATCCAAGGTGAGTCATGTTTGGCTACATCTAAATTTACTTCACGTATGAAAGTTAAAGCACAAAAGAGATCCTTGCACTAAGGTAAATTTGTCAGTTTTCGCCAAGGATTTTGGTTACTTAAGGCAAATTGGTCACTTTTCACGAAGGACTTTGGTTGCTGAAGGTAAATTGTTCACCATTTACCCAGGTTTTTTGGTTATTGAACTCAAATTGGTAACTTTTCAACAAAGAGTTTGGTTACTGAAGGTAAATTAGTCATCTTTAGCCAAGGGCTTTGGTTATTAAATGTAAGTTAGTCTCTTTTTACCAAGGATTTTGGTTACTGAAGATAAATCGATGAATTTTCAGCGAGTATTTCGGTTACTGAAAGTAAACTTGTCACTTTCCACCAAAAACTTTGGTAACTGAAGATAAATTGGTGGTCCTTCAAGAAGGATTTTGGTTGCTGTGGGTTAACTAGCGGTTCTTTCCCCAAGGAATCGCCAGTCGCCAAGGACTTTGGTTACTGAAGGCAAGTTAGTCACTTTTCATCAAAGATTTTGGTTACTGAAGGTAAATCTTGGCTTTTTGCCAAATAATTTGGTTGCTGAAGGTAAACCTGTCTCCTTTTGCCAAGGATTTTGCTTACTTTGAGGGAAATTGGTCACTTTTTGCAGAGAACTTTGGTTCCTGAAGGTAAATTGTCACGTTTTGGTAAGATTTTTGGTTATTCAAGGCACGGTATTCACTTTTCAACAACGGTTATGGTTACTGACGTACTGAAGATAAATTAGAGGGCTTTGGTTATTGATAGTTAGCTAGTCACTTTTTTGCCAAGGATTATGATTGTGTGAAGATAAATTGGTCAAAAGTCCTCAAGTACTTTCAGTGGTTACTTTTCACCAAAAACTTTGGTAACTGAAGATAAATCAGTTGCCTTCCGACAAGGATTTTGTTTACTGAAGGTCAATTTGTTGCTTTTCACCAAAGGATTTTGGTTATTAAAAGCTTCATAAGTTGCTCTTCGCTATGTATTTTGGACACTGAAGGTAAATTAGTCAAAATTGTGCGCAAAATCTGTAATCCTTTAATCTTATGAAAATGAGTCGGGTGGAAAAACCTGCGAGACCTTGCATCATGAATCCAGCTGAGACTTGAGGGATTACTCAACATTCTAACACGTTTGTAAACGAGAGTACAGGTGCAAACAGGTGACGGCTCATAACGCACCTGTCTTTTTAAGCCCATGTGCCATATTACAGAAGCGTGCAATGGGTGGCTTATCTCTCTGCCTCTTTCTGGAGGTTTTTTGGAGCACCAGGCCCACGGAGTGCGGAGGAATGTTTCTGTGAACCCACGCTCACATGCTCGAGCTCTTCTCCTCTCTCGCCTCCCCCATCCTCTGGCTGAGCTCCCAGCCTCTCTCGCTTTCTTTTCCACGTTGATTCTTCCTGAACGTGGTAAGCGACCATCCTCCGAGGCTATTTTTTTGTATTTTGACCCTGTACAGCATAAACCTCTGCTCCTGCCCCGGCAGTGGGCATCTCGTAGTTGGTTATGGCACACCATCCTTCATGAGTCATGGAATGAAGCCTGTTCGGTTCTTTACTTCTGTCCGTTTCCCCTCACCTTGACACATATATGTAAAGGACGTGTTTAAGATTTACTACGAATCCTACGCATTATGAAAGAAGGAGAGAGAGAAGCGTCTGGATTTTTTTTCCCCCTCACTCTCTCCTCCTCTAGCAGCCTCCCACAGACATCCTCAAACCTATCATTTTCTCCGCAGTACAAGAGTTGTGCTGCTGAATTTCAAAGAGCCTCCTACGCCCGACACCACTACAGCAAGCATAATTACCAACGACTCGAAGCCCCATCCTTCTGCACTTTTGTGCATGGTGTGGTTTGCCGCTCACACACACACACACACACACGTACACGTATTCATAATTGCGATGGCCATGGTGTTGAGCGTTTCAGCCCCAGACATCCCCAGGAAAATGAGTGAATGTGCCGTGTTGCAATATCTGACGGCTTCAGCGGCGAAATCAATCATCGCGTGACACGTTATTGTTGACGGCGCCACCATGTCAGCGTTTCAGTGATGTTTCTTTGGAAAATGTGTGATCTATGTTTGTTATTGTCAGATAACGGAGCTCCTGTTTCACCCGGTTGCGTTAAAAAAAAGAGAGTCACAGGCAAAGAAATGCTCGCGCTGATGGATATCTGTTTAATATCATAGTGAGATGGTTTCATATTTCATGGATGTCCTCGCAATTCCTGCACACTCATTCTCTGGTCCCTTGGAAGCAAGTCAGCCATTTTGATGCGTGTTGTCATGGTGATCCCAGCAGTGTGGAATACTCGCAGCATTAAGCAAAAGGTTCACTTAAGTCTCAAAGTATGTGTGTGTGTGTATGTGTGTGTTTATCTTTAATCGCATCCACCTCATGACCAATAATCACGAACACGTATTAATTTTAATTAATGGATCCCATATTAACCCGATTAAGACGATACTCTGATTAAGAAACTAGCATGTAAACAGCGATTATTGATGATCTTAATCAGACTAAAGTCATACTCGAAGTAAACACAAATGGAATGAAGACGTGTGGAGTACTCCTGTTTTAGTCGCATTATCGCCGTGCGTTACAGACGTGTACACACCTTAATCACACTATTAGCGTCGTGTGAGAGTTTTCACCGCATTTTCTGTCAGGACATGTCCCAAACCACGTACTCTCCTATATAGTACAAGTACGCGGTTTGGGACACGGCCCACGGCTTCAAGCAGTCGTCTCTTTGCACGTATAGCACGACTAATAATTAACTGCACTTTCGTAAAATTAACAATAAAACACTCAAAACTGTATACGGTCCCATAACGAAGACGAACTGTATGTTGATAGGTGAAATTCTGGAGGGAACGTCGGACGGCGTGGCGTTGGGACGTAATGACGTGTGCCGTTAATCCATCTGTGTTCTATAACGTGTAACACGTGAACATGAAAGGAGTATTCTAAAAGCGACTCATGTAAACACCTTAATCAGAATATTGTCTTATTCAGAATAAAGGTTAATAATTAGATTCCTTAGTCATTGACTTCTTTGCGATTGTCAATAGGGAGTAGAGGGGTTTTTTTTTTTTTTGTTTTCTTTCTCTGATTGTTGGACGAGTGAAGAGAGAGAAAAAGCACTGCTGATCATACTGAACATACTATGAATCAAAACCGGCTTGAGGTGCTGATTTGTCCACCCCTGCCACAATAATGAGCGTCGGATGTTGTGATGTATCGTATCACTGATTATTGACGTGAGCAATATTCAAGGCAAAGAATGAATGACCTGGTTAAAGACTGCACTTGCGACATGATCCAAATGGACTCATGAGAGGAAGTGTGTGTGTGCGCCCTTGCTGACTCACGTTCCCAAAGCACAGATTGTGTCACTTTAGTCACTTTGACACACAGTCATCATTTGGTTCGACCAGTAGTCTGGCAGTAGTGCTCCTAATTCTGGCCTGGCGCGTTCCAGGCCTAAATACGGAACCCACATGGCGCACACCAACACATAACTGGTAAAAGGACGTGACTAGCGAGAATCGTTCTAGTATCACGATTACATGCTTAATAATAGGAGGTCATGTCCAGGTCATGTGGTGACGTACGGGTGACGTATAGCACTTCTTCGCGTGGTGCTCGGAAATGAATCCGAGCTCGGGACTATCCTGTCTTATCCTGGCAAAATATGTGTTGCGTTTGCGTTGCAGAAAAGTGGGCGGAGTTTCTCAAAAGGTCATCAGCCATTCTGTTATATACAAGGTGTAAAAATACTACGCGATGGACCGGTGTCCCGTTCAGGGTGCGTCTCCGCCCCATGCCCAGTGTCGTGCCGTGTTTTCCTGTTTGCTCCGCGTCCACACGCGCGACATCACGTGAATGCATCAGAAAGCCTTCCACAGGAAATGAATTAACCGAGACTTGACAAGGAATTAATACTAACAATGAGTTAATTACTGTTCTCAGTCTGTGCTTATTTACTGACGGTTTATTTGCACTTCTCTCTCTCACTTTCTCATTAAGTTTCTATGTCACGGTGACATCTGGATATTAGTGACTGATTATGGTGATGTAATTATGTCCAGTGCAGTCTAAATGAAAGCGTCCCTCCACTCACTGATGGAGGAGGATGACGTTATCCGTATGTACGTAATAATTTCAGAATAAAATGAGAAACTGAACATTGTAGAGTGGGTAAAATATATATTGAATTATATTTGAATTACATTACAGGACGGAACCGCTCACATTGCAGCTAGGGGATATATTAACAGGGTTCATGTCAGTAATGAAATAGACATGTGTGTGTGTGAGGTCTTTAGTTTAATAGCACCTTTCTCAATCATATTTAATCATATCTAGTGTTTGAGGTAAAAATAAAAAAATCTGAGTGTCATGAAAAAGAAAAATACGAAATGGTAAAATGGGTAAATATATATAGATAAACTAGGTGAAAATTATAGGTATTTAAATGCTAAAGTTAAAAGAACAAACAAACAAAAAAAAACTTGTCCAGCAATAGATTGGGAATGTGTCCCAGATCTAAAAACAAAATACAAGACATATTTTGTAGATCTTTGAAAGCTTTTGGAGACGCCAAAGCTATGATGTGGAGGACTAAAGCTACCTGTGCCATGGCATGCTTAAACTTAAATGCTTAAACGCATCACCCATCATGCATGTACTCCAGAGCAATTGCTGGAGCTTGTTAGAAAACACCTGAAATTTTGATGCTCATTCTCTGACATCAAGGCTTTCTCCGAGTCATGTGACTGCCCCCTGGTGGTACTGCACATGTGGCACCCCGTGTGTTCGAAATGTGTTCATCAGCTAGATGATTACGGCTTTGTACGCCATTATCATGTCTCGCCTGTCACGTTCTAATGAAATATTACCATGCGCACCAGCCTCTTCATAAAAAAGGAGAATGAATGACATTGCCACCGACCTCCATCCGCATTTTATTATTTCTTTTTTAAAAGGAGAAGTTTTAAGGAAAAGTGGCTTTAAATATCTGACCTTAATGAGTTTTCTCTACGAAACGGTTTTAATTAGATTTGCTGGGCCAATTGCACCGCCAGTTCCTGTAACACAAACATGCTCCCCGAGGAGAGCTGAGGAACAATGTTGGAGGGGAGAGGTGGGGGAAGCCTTTCTGTCAGCCTCTCTAATTAAAACAGGTGGAAAAAAGGAGCGTTTGTGCGTTTTTTTTTTATTTCTCCAGAGGTTAGAGCGTGGCGTCGTTGTTGCGAGTTTGTACGGTGACAGGCGGTGTCCGGTGTTTTAATGAAAAGGCAATGAGGCGGTGGAATCATAATTGTTCTTATTTCCAGCCATTTCAACAAGGCTGTAGTAATTAACTCGGTCGCGTTTGGAAGGTTATGCTAAAAGCGCTTGAATTCGCAGTGCTGGACGCGTTTCTATACACGGAGAATGGAATAATGAACGAATTACGCCAGACTTGTGTCTGATAATTGTTAGAGATCGACCTGGTGGCATCCTGAACTGATTAAGAAATGAAGTATAAATGATTAAATCCTCTATATGTGTGTGTGTGTGTGTGTGTGTGTGTGTGTGTATATAATTCTTTATCTTTAAGGTATTAGCGTTATAACTTCCTGCCTTCGAGTAACATTGTTATGCGTCTCCACAAGAGATCTGTTTTGTAGAACGCCCGTATGCTGATCTGTGCAGTGGCGTTGAAAACGTCTGTGATGCTTTCATGTGTGGTGCGTCAGCAGCATTGCAAGCATTCTTCCACACGTAGAACCAGTTTCTCACTGGTTTCTGCTTGAGTAATCTGCAAATGTATAAAGCGCCTTATTTTCCCTGATGAAAGTGTGAGATGGTGCCTTTTCTTTTTTGGTTCTAGTCCGGTAATACGCATGTACGTAGAGAGGACCTAACGGGAGTAAACCGCTCCTGATTAGAGATTCCAGTACGAAGAAATACCTTCACGGAGGTGGAACATCCGTCATCGTCCCTCCCATTCATACGCTTGTACTGACAGACGTACTTGTCTTCGTCTTGAAGTCACTCGGTCTCTGGGGAAATGGGCCATCTGTGGATTTGCTCAGCTGGATGCTTGGTGTAGATCCGCAAGCTGTTCGGATGCATTTAGTGGGATTGATGGCGTGTTCGCACACACCTGAAGGAGTATAGCGAGGCCATGATGCTTTGTTTCTGCGGCCCACGGCAGCCCAAGGACACGCCATACAGCGAGGAACGCCGTCTGATTCCCGTTGACGTCGTGGCGAAATTTGCTTCCAATCCTGGATTCGTAGACGCAGGTAATCGTTGTTTAGTAAGCTTGTTATGTATAACGTCATTCAGCGGGTTGAAAAAGGGAACATATCCTCTTCTCAGTGACACCAGATAGTGGGATTACAAATAAATGTAGAAGAATAGAGACAAATAGTGCTAAGTGTATGTGAATGAGAGTCCTGTCATGAGAACAGGACAAATCTATCCAGGTGAGAAGCAAAAGGTACTCTCCCATATGTTACAGTATGTGTCATGGATCCTTGTTGGTTCCTAGACTCCAGATAACACTGGCTCTAGGGCTTGATCTTGACCATGGCTGTGGTCTAGTGCCGAATGGCTTGAATGCGAATCCTTGTGGGTCTGTTTTTGGCTTTACCTCTGGCTGTTACAAAGCGCTGACACTGGAGGCTCCTTAAAGTGCAAAATAAACATCTCTTCACAGAAAACTTCTACAATTACTAGGTATTGGTGTAACTGTTAAAGATCTGAAAAACAACCATCCTTAATACTGATTGTGTGGGCAAGAAGGACAAGAGCTAACGTAGATGTCTAGACTTTTAACAGCCATGTAATTCTGTCAGCAGTTTCAAACAACCCGGTATGACGAGCATTAAGGTAATGTACTGATAAGAATGACGCAAGATAATGAAGGGAAGATAATGAAGCGAAGGTATGCCTTCGTTCTCCGTGTAGGATGAGTAAAGGTGATGAGGAGCATTTGCTGAAGATTGAGATCTATTCGATGACTAGGGCTGTTTGAAGAGATTTTCTTTGACTTTGTTGGAGATTTGTTCCCAGCTTCCCGGTTTCACGCCTGTCAGATGGTGGACGTTCTGTCATACTGGAGTAAGATGGATTACGCCACAGATTGTGGGGATCTGTGGACCAGTCTCCTCTTCACTTTTCCTCTGCCAGCTTGTGATGACTTCTGGTTGGCACCACAAAGAATTAGTTTTTGAACGTACTGTGTGTTTCAATATCTTTGACTGCTCCATGGCATCGTTTGTGTTGCTTGTTCTTGGCTTTCCATTCCATTCGGAACAATTTAAGGTTTGGAAATGGATAGGGACAGTACTCTTGGAAACCACTTGATGGTGCTGTCCTCAACTGCATTGGAGATTAAGTTGATTCTTTCTGGTATGTAGAAAAAAGTTACTGTTTTTTTTTTTTTTGTCTGATTGGATGTATTTGAATAACGAGGTGATTGGATGTCACCGATTGCAACATTGGAAATAAGTTTTCAGGTTTTCTGCCATGAGCCCTAAAAATGGGTCATCTGATGTTTAAGATCCAAAAAAAAAATAATGGGAGAACGTAATACAATAATGTAATACAATGTATAATATAGTATATTATACACCGTTATAGTACAGTGTAAGTGTAAAAAGTTTTTGGTTTGTATTCTTGCATTCGGTAGAACATTGTCCTTCCAACACACAAAGTTGTTCTAACTTTCATTCCCATGCTACAGCATGTGAGTCCTTGTCAGTGATCCCTCTCTCCTGATCCCAAAACAAAGTCTCTCATCCAGCCCACCTGGACTGCACAAAGGTGGTCTTGTCATAACAAATCCTTAAAAAGACAAATCACCTAAAACTGTCCCAATATTCTTTTCTTCCTAATCCAGAACTGGGAAAAGAAGCCACTGTTTAATATTTCCCAAATCATTTAAGGTGAATGGGGGGGGGGGGGGTAGGAGATGGAGTTAATCGGGGGTCTTAGAAACACTAAGCACTCTTTCGATGTTAGCTGGGATCTTGTAATTGTTCCTTTAGTGCAAATTGATAGATTTCTGCACTGTTCAGAAAGGTCCAATAAGTCTGGAAATACTCAGGGTGCACAGTAGGAGCCATTTCTTCTTTAAACTTTGCCACGAGGTAATCAAGAAACTGCTCAGAGTTCAGCCCTCTCTTCATGCCATGAGCTGGAAAATAAAGGAATGTGCCAGGAATCCTCGTATGAGAAGATGCCGGTTTTTTTGCTATTTAATAATACACTTACCACTGCAGTAAGTGCCATGTCGGAGATATTTATACCCCCACCCTCCACATTGGCTTTTACTTCCCCCAGAATCAATAAAATGAAAACAGAAGGAGAGGTTTTGCTCATCTTATTTACAAAAGTAGCTTTTAGTGGGTTGTTGGAGGTGTTTCTGATTTCATGCTGAAGCTTGTCTGAATGCCTTTTTGTCTCCTTTCCTCACATGTCAGATGTGAGGGATTATGGCTGTGTTTGGAATGTGGCCTAGAGGTGAAAGTCTCTGAGCAGCCACAGCCAGATTTGTGTTGGAGCAAGAGCAAGAGAGGTCTTGCGAGACTGAACTTGTGCTGGTGTGCAGAAATTGCACTGTTCGTCCTGCGCAGAGTTGATTCCATGAGAATTCAGCACTTTCAAGCCGGAAAAGCTGCGTACCCGGTCTTGGCCTTTTTGAATGGGAGGTTTGGAGGCGGAGAGGAGGGTTGGAAAATACGACAGGCCAAGCCCAGAGAGGCAAAGCTAGTAGACGGAAAGGAGAAGCGGAAGAGGGAGGAACACAGACACAGCCCGCAGCGAAGGAGGAGAACAGCCGAGTAGGGACTCGGCAGGTGGTGTCACCTGAGCGGCACAGGTGGGCTGGTAAAAAGTGGGAGGAGGTTGGAAGAGGCAGGAATGAGGACAGACCGGTTTCCTGCACTTCTGCAGGACTGTTCTAAGCTAAGGTTCTCTATATCAGATTTTGATTCGGCCTCAATTAAGAGAACACCATGGATTAAGGACTTTAACACCACTACTATCGTGGGCTGCATACCTGAAAAGGAATACCATAATGGAGAGACCACAACAGAATGCCCTGTGGTGGTCCTGCGAAGGTCTAACCCTGGGGTAAAACACGTTGGTAGCAGCAGGAAGACGGTGAGCATGTATGGCTCCCTGGATGAGCCCCAAAAACAACGAATTACGACAGTGGGTCATGAGTATAGGTCACAGAGACCTCACAGTGTATGCATGCTGGCTGCCTCTCAGTCGAGCAGTGTGCTTGAAACCAATTCCTCCTCATCTAAAACGGGTAACATCAACCGTTTTCAACAGCGTACATGTAGGAGAACAATTGATGGCCTCAAGCAAGACATGCCTCCCTCTTTCCGGCTGCCCCCGTATCCGCAACAGGAGGTCCTACCACGCCGAACCCTGCAGACAACCGGAAGACCTCGGCCCGTTAGCATGACCGTTCTAGAGCTGAAGGAGGCTAGTAGATCACAAGACGAACTGGCCAACCGCACTTCCAGCGACGCTGCGAGCCTGCCTCGCTCTGGCTTTCGATGGAGGCTCTTTGGCCGACAGGCACAGGATAAGGAGACGGCAGCCATTTCAGTACCTACCAGCAGCAAACCAGATAGGCCAAAGAAGAGGTTTAGCTCTCTGCGAAGGAGCCTAAGCCTCAGGCTCAAGCGGAATTGTAATCAACCAGAGCAAGATGCTGTACGAGAAAGAACATGGACGACAAGTGCGAGAGAAGATGTGACACGGTCCAGCAAGCCATTCTCTTATCTGACTGGCAGGACGTTGTCTCCTGCTTATGAGCACAGTCAGGACCAGAGAGGCAAGCAGTTAATAGAGTTCCAAACTAGAGGGAAAGTCTCGGTTATCGAGGTCCCCTTAGCCCCACCGAAACTCACCAAGCCCCTCAAACCGACGTCTTCAGAGCCGAATTTTTGGCAGCTCATCACTAGTCGCTTTAAGAGAAAAGGCAACAAATCTGAAGCCTGTGCTGAAAGCAAACTACCTGGCACCGATCCCCCAGCCTGGAATAAAAAGCCAGTTACCATAGAGACATTAAAGGGCATTGATTTCAGCAAAGGTCAAGGTAAGCTGTGTGTGCGTATATGTGAGCGCTCTGAGCCGAGCCATCCAGCCCCCTCGGTTCCCCATCTCGGAAGAGTACAAACCCTCGGAGTATTGAACGAGCCTGAAATATTCAGGGGGAAATTAATAAAACGATATTGCTTGGCTCGAGGGTTTAGATGTATTATTCACTACTCTAAGTAGATGAGATTTGTCTAAGCGGTTTGCATTACAAGTTTCCCAAACTGAAATTATGCACAAATTTTAATGAGGATTAAAAAAAAAAAAAATGCATATCTTCATCGCTGATTAAGGAATAGCACATAGTGAATGGATCGACACCAGGATTAGCTGATAAAAGTATGAAAGAATGAATAAGTAATGAAAAACGGGTTGAAGGGGGGAAAAAAGTCTTTAAGTCTTAATCTTCAATCAGTTTCTTCTTTTCTAAGCTTAGCTGACATCCCCAGCTAGAGACAAACAGAGTGAGATCAGTAGTATAACTCTTGATTGGTTTTCAGTACAGAAAAAGCACGCATGTTTAGGAAATGCTATGTTCCCAAAGCCGGGCTGCATTCCAGGCTACATTTGGTGTTTTTGCATCCTTGTGAAAACGGCAACGTTTTAATCCCAGGATCTTGGTTCTCCACATAGAAGGCGTGTGGCGTATTCCAGCCAGCAAGCCGTGAATTGTGTGTATCAACATGAGTCACGTTGCAGTGAATACATTCCGATATAGACACAGTGGCAGATAAAAACACATTCTCAGTCCTAAAAATACACTCCGTCTTTACAGACTCTCCGTCTCACCTGAAAACGGCGTGTTGTATCAGTGCAGCTATGCTCAAGACGAGACTCGAGTCTCATTTAACCAGTTGTGTTTCAAACACCTCAGAAATGCTGCTCATCACAAACGATGGTCTTTTTGCAACATTATAAATTCGTACGCATGAATCCCATTCCATCCTAGCACTTAGCACGTACCACTTTCGAGCCAAAGCGCACGCCTTGTGATTTTTATTTTGCCTGCCGTAACTATAGAGACAGTCCTGACCGAGATTTTGCCCTGGCTTGAGAAGGTATCAAGCAGGCAATCATCGCTAAGCTAAGGTGTGTTCGCTTTGAAGGCTGGGCCCCGTGCGCCTGTCCTGACCTGCCCCCTGATTGACGAGGAGCCTGTTAATGGATTTGGAGAAGTCTCTGGTGAAGTGCAGAGGTCTCAAGTTCTCATGTGATGAAAGCCCAGAGTCCTTGAGAGTCTACCAAAGACTGTGAATGTCTTTATAACACAGCGCTGTATATAATCTTCGGCAAATTGCTGTATAAGAGGAATAATTAAAGGAAAATAATCCACTTCAGTTTGGTAACAGTAACTCTGATGGTATGCATGGCTATGTAATAATTTCTTGCAGATTTCAAGTTTCATCTTTACTTGCTGTTTTTAAGATAACGGTACGAGTTTGTTTTGTTTTTTAGCAGTATTTCATAACTCAGACACTGAACTTTGGACTATCATTGCTTGAAAGTCATATTTAATAACGTATGTTTGCTTTATGGCCACTAAATCTTTCACTGATGTACTTGAGACCAGAGGTGGGTGGTAATAAAGTACAAAAATTTGTGCTTTGATTGCGACTTTCTACATATCAAAACAAAAAACAGTTTCCTACTCACCGAATTTTAAAGCAGACTTGATTACTCCATAATCTACACGTTTATGGAATTCATAAGGCGTTTTTTTGTTTCATTAGGCAGCTTAAACTTGTGCAGTTGACAATGTGCCAGTTTCCAACAAATCTAAGCTCCAATAGATCAGAGCAACAGATTATATACCGATTTGTACTTTTTCTACATATGTAAGACGTACAAAAAGCAGAACCTTAGCCAGAAGAGGAGGAAATGGGCTCGGAGAGGTTCCGCGGAAATGCAGCAATGTTGCTGATTCAGCCATTCTCCGTCTCCGGGCATTTATAAACGTTGCTGAGATAATCCGTTTCAAAAACATTAGATTCTTGGCAAATCTGGTGCCAATCAGACTCTCCAAAAAAAAAAAAAAAAAAAAAAAAAAAAAATGTCAATACCTACATCATGTTTTTGCCAAACCAGTAAAAACAATTTGTATTGTGACTGCTAACCATTAACATACATGTTCATTGGTGGTGTTGAAGAAGGGGTTTCCAAGGATCATAGATAGCTCTAGTTAACTTCGTCAGCTTGCACACATTGTTTAGTTTTGTTGCGTCAAAGCAGCACTAATTACCTGTTAATTTCATTAGAAATGGATGCTTTGAGGACTTTAATTTTGTTTTACCTTAATTCTGGGGTACGCGTGTAATAATTAAATTTTTTTTTTTTTTTTTTTACTTTGCTTCAGACACGTTCAGCTAACAGAAGCTTAAAGCCTCTGACTCACTTGTTTTTCCAAACCTTAGCACTTGTGGTCAAAGAATGATTGTCATCTAAAATGTATCATAAGGCTGGGTGAGACTGAAGGTGGCATTCGCATGCGGTTTGCCATGCCTTACTTTGGTCATGACTTTTGCCTTACTCTGATCGTTGTGCGTTATTGATATTTCAGCCGACCCCAGAACATTAGGCTATTGTTCCCTGTTCTGAATCGGTGATGTCGAGATATCAAGTGGTAGGCACCACCCAAAAGTAAGAACACCACCATATGTGCTCTGCCTTTCCCTTGACTGATGAGACATGCTTTGTTTGCTATTGCTGGTTACCACGTCAGCACAAGGCAAGCCTCTTGTTATTCAGAGTGGGGGAAAAAAGAAGAGAGAACGCCAGTACTATTGCACTGTGCAGCGATTATACGTAGTCACCTTGACCCGTGGTTGATTGCGGCGTTGTGAATAATACTAGCTGAGTCATTCCTACAGAGTTGAAAAGAGAAAAAACATTTGATACAAACCTGAGGCAAGGACAAGCAACAACTTTCTGGACTCATGCTGTATTTTGATCAATTGGACTAGTCAAGTGAGAACTGGAACATAGAATTCAACAGTGTAAATTCCATCCAAACTTGTTCGCTTTCTCATATACCACACTTAGACTTGTCTGTTATCGGAGGTTCAGTTCTTCTCTGCGATTTATTCAAACACCGATATCTTGATAAAAGCTGAACCAGTATATCATTACTTCTGCTTGGATCGGGGTGAAGACTGGTTGAGCCTACGTAGTTTACTTCCTGAATGTAATATCAAGTTGGATCGTGTGTATTTGAGTATAAAGTGATTGTGAAATTCTTACATGGCTGTTATTCAGTATTGTTGAACCTGCAGTGATGTAACTGCCGAACAAAAGATAGCAAGGTGGAGCTAAATGCATGGTTATGATAGACGGCAGTGACGTTTCTGTCCACGTTAACGTGCTGTTTGTTTTCCTCATTGAGTTCCCATTAAGCACTTTGCTTCAGCTTGGGATTGAAAATTAACCAGGGGTGCTCGAGGTAGCCTGGAATTCCTTGGTCTCGTACCAAAGCCAAGCTTTTCCCCGCATATTTTTGTCTAGACAAAGCAAGAACATCGGGAGATGAAGAACTCTGTAGCTCGTAAAAGAAAATGAAAGGATGCTAACTTGTTTTGAGAGAAGACTGGTTAACGTCAACCTTAAGAAGTTCTGGTTTATTATGTCGTTATTTATCTTTGCGCATTATTCAGTAACCTCTATGAATCATCAGGTCCCACTCCTGTCAGCTAAGAACAGGAATCTGAATGGTTGAAGAATGGAGAAATGTCCCACTGTCATCTCAGATTCCTGTTCTTGGCTGACAGGAGTGGAACCAGATGTGGTGATCTGCTGTTGTAGCCCGTGTGCCTCAAATGCCAATGTGTTGATGCTTTTCTCCTCACCACAGTTGTAAAGAGTAGTTATTTAAGTTTGATGGTCGTCCAGTCAGTTCAAACCAGTCTGGTCATTCTCATCTGACCTCTCAGAAAGGTTTTTCTGCCGTTTTTGTTCCTGCATCGTTCTTTGTAAAGTCTAGCGATTAGTTACACATAAAAATCCCAGATGATCAGCAGTTTCTTCAAATCTCAACCTTGCACCAACTTCCACGCCATAGTCAAAGACGTTAAGATCATAGAGACACCCCCCCCAAATTGTGATGTTCTACGTGAACATTAACTGATGCTCTTGGCCTATATCTGCATGGGTTTATACATGGCTCTCCTGCCACATGATTGGCTGATTGAATAAGTGAATGAATGTGCAGTGGTACAGGTGTTCCTGCTAAACATTTTGAAAATAAGGCAACTAAGATTTCTCCTTTGGGGATTGTTTCGCTGTGTGATGTGTGTTGAGTCATCTTCGCTTGGTGTTTTCCCCTCACATGTTTGGAATGTGCTAATCATATAGCAAATGGCTCATGATATGACTGCTCATGATAGGATAATTTAATAATATTGTACTTTTAAAAAAAAAAAAAAAAAAAAACCCACACTTTTTAAAAAAATCACACAGGGTATACCTTTTTGGCACATTGTGGTGTAAATAAAGAGATTATTTTTTGGACTCTGATATAAACTCTGTGGGCTGAAATGATATTAAGTAGAAAGTCTTTTGTGGATTGTTAGCAATTTCTTGACAGATGCTAGTCTGGGATGAGCAGAGCTAACACGATAACAAAACAATGTCTTGGTTATTTGATGTACACTAATCATGGCTAAAATATTTTCGAATTTTGTGACACTGAATTTCCATACACACCCACGTCTACTTGTCCCCCCCCCCCCCCCCCCCCCCCTTTTTTAACAGTGTATTTAGCCATTTAGCATTAAGCACCTCTCCTCAATAGCACTGGTAGGCTGTAATCGGAGCGACAGTCATAGCTGATTCAGCCTCTTGTCACATCGCTAGAGGAGCCATAATGGAAATAACATTACAGGAAAGATTAGGAAAAACAAACCGGTGGCAATTACCACAAGTGCCATGAAGCGTTGTGTGTAGGCTGCTGTCGTAGAAAAGCTCCTGTGTGTGTGTGTGGGCCGTGTGGCTTTTTCACCTGCTCTGTGGAGACACACTGTCTGAACCCTCTACCGGAACCGTGATATTTTCTCTAAACATTTTATCTCTTTTTGAGGGATCAGTTTACACAGGCATTTGCGTTTAGTTTAGAGTATCTGCGATGCTGCGTAGAGAGCGTGACGGTGAGGGCTCAACATGTTTGGACTCATCACCCCACAGCTTCTCGTTTTTTAAATTTTTATTTTGGACATTGTATTACGCCTGTATCCTATTGCAAATGCTGCTTTATCTCGGCCGAGCAGAGATGTGTGAGGAATTTATAGGTAAACGTGACTAAAATGCTGGTGGATCGTGGGCCATTTCCGTCACCTACTTTGAAATAAACTTTTGAATTATAGCTGTCATACATTTATTATTATTATTATTTTTTAAATGACCATGATTAAAATGATTTTATATTGCAAATTAACTCTTGATTTTCCCCCCCTTCGCTTCTACAGATTCCTTTGTCAACAGTCAGGAGTGGACATTGAGTAGATCAGTACCAGAGCTCAAAGTGGTAAGTTTATGCACAGGCATAAGTTTTAAATGTGTTTAGATCATAAAGCTGAATGCTTTAATCAAATGAAAAGGAAATTCTGATCAACGAGAGACACATCTGTTGCTTTTGTATAAAATTGATTTCACCAAACAAATGTGAAGAAATGAACGTTAAGTCGAGCTCTGGAGAATGGTTTCTTTTCTCTGAAGGCGTGATTAGGCGATTCTCTGTAGGATGAGCGAAAGGAGTTGTAGATGAAATTACACGGCTTTGACTCTGTCGATCGTAGCGCGCGGCTGGTGCTGAGACACTGCAGGGCAGATGTGCCGCTGACGCTGAGTGGCACTTTCAGGTTATACGCCTGACAGTTTCTGAAAGCCATTCATCTGCATCAGTCATTAGAGAGCTTCAAGCGTTTCTCCTCACACACAAAACCGTCAGGGTATGAATTTTGCAGTTTTATTTGGTCATTAAATTTTTTTTAATCAGAACGATGTAGAGTGTTAATGTTTCCTTTAACCGCAAGTGCCAATATTTATGGTTTAGACGTAAAAATGTAATCATTTTGGATTCTTGAGAAATGCATGCGATACATGAGACCTGAAAATGACTTGGAATGGTTTTCTGCTTTTTTAAAGCTAAAACGTGAATAAAGGAAAGCTATTTCACTGAAGGGGAAAGGACGTGCTGTGGTTTTGTGAGCCAACAGAAAACAGGAAGGCGGGACTCTGGGCTCTTTGGTTGGTTTAAAAAATTAAGGTGGTGCTGACACTTGACTTGTGCCTCATTGTTTTCTTGTCCGGAATTAAAAAACAGAACAAATGGCAGACACGTGTTTGGAAATTGTGGTAAAACAGTTCGCTAGGATTTCCTTTTCCATGCGGCTGGGGGGGTGGGGGGGTGGGGGGAGGGTGGGTGAGGAAGGGGAAGAAGCCATGCTGAGAAAACATTTAAAAATCAATCACGCTCTGAGGCAACCTTCTTTTCCAATCGAAGCCTCGAGGCGCCGCTCACACAATCAGGAGTGCGTTTGTGCCTGGATCGCTATGAAGGATCGCAGCTCCTTAAGCCTTGTTAAGACCTGAGCGGCATTCTCATCCTTGTAATTAAGCTCGAACTCGGATTAATCACCCACTTGCGGCCTGGAGAGAAGGGAGGGGAAGAGGGGATGTTTGCAGTGCCACAGTCTTTTGTTCTTTCGAGACATCTTCCACTTTATTCCTAAAAAGGACGCGACGGATCCCGAGGGGGATCGTGTCAGCTTTTGAGAAGCCCCCGTTAGAGATGTTGGCGCAACAAACCCACATTCCTAGCATGGAGCTTCCACTCTGAGTGCATGAGAATTGCAGGGGGGGAAAAAGAAAAAAGAAAAAAAAAACATTCATCCTTAACATCAAAGAACATACCTGGTGAAAATAAATAATGAATAAAAGGAAGACGCTGGCAGCATACCAGTAAACATAGAACGGATTTTTAGTACGTTACCGAAGCCCGTCTGTCCATGCTTGTGTGTGAGTGTCTACGTGTGCAGACGTATGGCTCCATACAAGGTAAAGGATTCTCTTTGTCTCTTCATTTTGGAAACCTTCACTAGCAAACAGTCTAACAGTTGGGAAAGATCTAGATCTTTAAAAGGTACAGAAGTCCCCAGAGACAAGCATCTGCCATCCCGAATGACGTAACGTGCCAATTCAACTCAAGGTCCCCGATTCGTGCCACATTTTCCACACGCAGTTCCGACCTCCTAAATAAAGTCAGAAAGTCTTTCACTGACGCATACTGAACTTTCACCAGACTTTGCACATATAATATCAAATTCATGTTAAACATGTAGCTGTTCGTAGGACGTAGGGTTGTTGTGTTGTCATGGTTTCACAGTCAGTCATGGTGTACGAGTGGACTGTTATCTCTCTGCTCCGTCTTTCTATCTTTTACCAAGTCCTGTTCCTTACTCCAGTGTTTCTCGTACCATTTCTAAACTTTCCCAACCACCTCGCTAACGCCGCTACTGCTGTAAACGTGTTATGCTGCTACCCCTGCTGCGACTCCTCCCCGAGGCCTAACAAACACGACCACTGCTCATCGTAACTAAACCAACCAAACAATTTTATTCAATACATTTAAATGTTAGGTTACCTATCTAACCACGGTTCTATAACTGAATGAACCTCCACTAGTTCTGCTGTGAAATCAGTTTTGTTGTCGTTGCATTTGTTGGTGTGTTTTTCAAAAGTCAAAGCTGGAATCTATCCGTATGGAGTTTAAATCGTTTTTAAACCTTATTTCCTGAAACGTCGAGTCATTTCCCTAGATGAGTAATGATTCGTGGTGAAAAGATTCAGCGCTCGTGTGTGTTTTACGGACATTACGGGAATTGGCAATTTTCTTAAAATGCCTCGGTTGTGCATTTTTACTAGGTTTGTGAAAGAAAACAGAAGCAAATGAATTATTTTCAGGTTATATTCATATAGGAGAACATCTCCTACTAAGGTGTGGTACTTTTACTTAAAGGAGCGTTAGGCCAAAAAAAAAAAAGGGTATTTTTAAAATTAAGTCTCTGACAGTTAAGTAGGCGGGTTCGACTGCTCGGGCCCGCCCCAATTTCCGCCTGTGTTCCCAAAGCTCCGCCCCTAGAGTGGCCAGTAAAGTTCAGCTAGCGTTACCAAGTACAACCACCAGGCCCAAAAATAAATAAAAACACCAGATCATGTGGCAAAAAAAATGCAGCTTTAAATTTGAGTGTCTCCTAATTGTTCTTATTTCTAATGTGTTATTGTTCCATTTGAATACACTGCTTTTTTTTCCATGACATTGCTGTATTGTGTTGCAGGGCATTGTGGGTAACCTCTCCAGCGGGAAGTCGGCCCTCGTGCACCGGTACCTGACAGGAACATATGTCCAGGAGGAGTCTCCGGAGGGTGAGTGGACATGACTGGAGCAATGAACTGTTGTATGTGATTTGTTTTTGAGGTCAGTGCAACCCGCTGTGCGACACTGCTGCTCATATCACAACACTGTGTGTGTGTGTATGTGTGTGTGTGTGTGAGATTATTATGGGCTGGGTTCCCCCCGAGAGAACGCTGGCTGGAGAAAGTTTACTGATCTGTACGAAGGAAGTGTAGTTAAAGCTCACCTGGGGTTTGACACGATGTCCACACACTGAAGTGTTTTCTAAAAAAAAAAAAAAAAAAAAAAAAAAAAAAAGGTGATTCATTTCAGACTTGTTCTTGCTTCGCCCCGAATCGTCTTGATGTTCATCAGAAAAGACGTCATGGCAGAATTATTCCTCTTGGATTTGTTGGGCTTCGTTGTCTCAGCGCCATCCTGTCGAGGGAGTGTGTTTATTAAAAGTCTGCACTTCTACGTTCTCGTTTTTCGGCAGTTTTGTAGGATTTCTGCCGCTGGTAATCATACCCAACTCCATTTGCTAACCTTTTCAATGAATTTCATTATAACACCTCGCACCAAGGACGCCACCAAGGTGGACCTGGTCTCCATAAGGAATAAACCACCCCGTGTCGTGTTATTACAGGAAAATAATCAGCAGAGTTTCTGTGAACACCCCGAGGTTAGCGAGTTTCTTTACGAGTTCTTCTTTACAACTTGCGAACGATTCCTGTTACGAAGCGCCGAGGCCGGAGACGCTTTCCGTAAACCGTAAATAAAATATAAAACAACTCCTTACAGAAAACGTCGACTACTATTTTTCTTTGTTAAATAACAGCAACGTTTTGTTTTTATTTGTTTAGTATAGAGTGCTGCAGGAACGAGTCCTAAAACCCGGAAATGAGTTAGCATATTAGCACTTCCGGTTTTAGCAGTTTAGCACTTCCGGTTCCGTTTTTTTTCAAAATTCAAATTTCAAAGCTTCAAAATTCATAAACGTTGTGTTCGTTTGTGAAGATTATCTTCATGAATAAACCGTGTAAGAAATCCTAAACTTTTAAGCTAATTTTCTGCAGCAATCCAAAATCCAGTGGAACAATCCAGTGGCTTTTTTGTCGAGGGAACCGCGGTGATGCTACGCTCTACCGTATTTAGATGATCTAGATGACGTTGGCCGTACAAATACCTTTCTTGTAACTCGTTACTATAGAAACGATAACGCCTTAACGGGAGTTCTCTCAGTCGAACGACTGTCTGAGGTGGTGCTAGTTAGTTAGGTGCTGGAAACAATTTCATCGACACCTTCTGACCAATCAGAATTGAGAGAAAGTAAGGGAGAGAATGTTTACAATGTTTAAAAGTACGTGTGCGTTTTCTTTTTACTAAATCAACTTTAAACGTTCGTATATTGCATCGGCGCGAGAGGAATAAGACACTTTATACGTGATGTTAACAGTAATGCCGCTTCATTACCCCACCCCATCCCGTTTTCTATATATTTTCTACAAAAAACCATGTTCGGCTTGTTTCAGCCAGCGTCTGCGCCCAGATGATTTTATCATTTATGACTGGCGAGAATGTTCAGCAGTGCTTCATGCAGTTTTCTGTTTTCTCACAGATTTAACAGCTTATAATATTATTATTAATAGTAACAGCGGGGATGTATCTTATAAGCTGTTTGTCAGAAAATGTGACTGGACTCGGAACCTTCGAGCTGCCCGATTAACTCTATTGTAAACCGTCACAGAAACGGCTTGATTAACGAATATTGCTGTTACTCTGATCTGATCTTCCCGTGGATTTGCTGCTGCGGTGATGGGCGTTCCGATTCGCTGGCTGCGGTGTTGCTATAGCAACTGAGGGTCAGGCAGAGATTGTGGGCTGTTTTTGCTGTGTCAAGGTCTAAACTGTGTTTTCAATCCACGGGCTTCGTGACTGAAAGGTTGATTGGGGGGAACAAAACAGTCTAGCTCTTGAGCACTGATCCATTAATTTATTATTATTATTGCTTGCATCAATTTTGTGGAACGTGTTAATTTTTCTTTTTCTTTTTAAGGCAGGGCTGAGCGAATGAGATCGGGCTTGCCTTTAGCCGACATGTTAGGATTTGCCCTCTCAGCCAGATGATAATTATCTGCTGGTGTTATTAAGACGTTCCTTGCGACCGCAATTACACGAAACAGATATCGACTACAGAAATCAGATTCCTTCTGCCTCACTAGGAAGTCGTGTGTGTGTGTGTGTGTGTGTACACTATATGTGAAGCTGCATGGGAGAATTTCAGTGCTGGCATCGATGCGTTTGAACCGCTCTTTACAACCGTGTTGAACAGAAAAGCATCGTAATACGCTGAGCTTTAATGTGGAGCGGCTGCGACAGCACGGACCACGCCGTCTCTAGAAACAAGAATAAGAGGCGTGCAAATTTTCAATTGACCCTCGTATCTTGCTGGAACATCATTTACGTGCTGGAAACGCGATCGGATCATATTCGTTATACTCTGATCTGTTGCTGGCCCTGAGCTCTCAGTGCGGGAGAACACGATTATGGCAACAGGAATGTAATTCCAAACCTTGCAGTGCTCTCTGCAGCAGTTCCTGATTGAGGTTCTGACCCCAATTTTCATGTCCATGTAGAATAGCAATAGTCTGCTTATTTAGCTTTCTAGAAAGGGTTAGGGAAAAAAGACTTGCCTCCTGGCATGATGGAAAAGTAGCAAATAAAGGGATGAAAAAGGCTCCTGAATAAATGATAGCGTTGAGTGTGTGCGCCATCTGGTTGTTTTTTGTGTGTGTGGCGGGGGGGGGGGGGGGGGGGGGGGCTGGATTTGTATCGCAGCAGATGATGAAAATATTTCATACTGTATAATAAGCATGTTTTCCAAGGCTCTAGACTTCATTACACCATGTGTCTTAATAAGAATTACAAACAAGCGAGTAACCCCACCCATCGTATTTCAGAATTAGAGATGCACCCATGTGCAGTTTTTCACCCTATGGGTCGATAATTTAAAAACATCCGATGTTCAGGGCCGATTATATGTGTGTAATCTCTGCACTGATAACATTTTACACTGGAAGTGAGCAGCAGTGAAGCGCGAGTTTCAGCGTCGAGTCTAATGAATTTTTTTGCCTTTAATTAAAGGGCCAGTACACCGTTGAAAGATTTAAATGACAAGTGTATGTACTGCACAGAAACAAATATATTTGTAGATTTATTATATGAAATACAAACACTGATATATATCAAGTTAATGTTAATATATAAAAAAGTTGATATATATTACCAGCTTGATGTCAGTAGATGAAGTAGAAATGCTTGTGTCTGTGGATCGTGAATGTGAGGTTTTTTTTTAGAATTCAGTCAATGTTAATAGGAATTAATAACATTCAATAAGTTCAAATAAAATTTTACTTTAATCTTCAGAGTTGAGTTCATGTGTTGATGTTAATTAGAGTAATGTGTGTTCTGTTTATGAGACCAGTTACTGTGAAACAACTTGTTGAAATGGAGAAAAAAGTTTTTAATTTGGGTTTTCTTCACAAATGTGGGATTAGTTATTATTCATTTAAAAGACGGTATAAAAGGCAGAACTATCGGTATCGGCCGATATCACTCTGAATAATCGCTTATCGTATCGGCTGAGAGATTTAGTATCGGTGCGTCTCTAATCAGAATGTAATGTGTCCTTGAGCTGTGGAAAGGTGCTCTACAAATAAAATGTATTATTATTATTATTATTATTATTATTATTATTATTATCATCATCATCATCATCATGGTGGAGAAATCGGTCCACATTTGTCATTCGAAATCCCACCACATGCTATAATACACATGCCGACGGAGAACGATTTATTTATTTTACTAGTCGAGTTAATTCTCGTGCACGGATGAATCACGCGGTTATGCGTGAACACTAAATCTTTCTTGCTAGTTCACTACATCACCTATCACGAGAAACTTGGATTAAGAAAAGTTGGATTTGACGCCTGAAGTGAGGATGGGGCGCAACAGCTGGCACAATATTTACAATGCTTGCTTGTTTGGTTCAGTCTCTACTAAAGCTAACTAGCTCGCGATATGTTACATTATGCTAGCTATCACTTTTTAGCCGTGTCGGTCAGGTACTCGAATGTAATACTGCCTCTGCCTGCTGTACTCTGTCACAGGAGGAAGGTTTAAAAAGGAGATTGTGGTGGATGGACAAAGCTACCTGCTGCTAATCCGAGACGAAGGAGGACCTCCTGAGCTTCAGGTACGACTATGATAGAACGACGTAATCATTTTTAAAATATTTAAATGTGATCTTGAATGAAATGAAACGATGAAAGTCTTGGCGTCTTGCTTTAAATGTCTCTTGGTGAACAGTTTCCCGACGTTACCCACAATGCCGTTGGACTACCTGCTGACAGTGGTGCAGCGGGTCTCAACCCTCGCTTTTTCTGTACCTAAAGAGAGTGATGCTCTCTCACCTCCATAGTCTGCTAAAACATTTCAGCCTCCAGCGCCATCAGACTTGTCGTCTCGTAGAACCGCGAATGACCTGACAAATATTTCATATGGCAGATATATTCTGCGTGTTCTCCTTTTAAGCATGAAGGTTCCTCTCGGTGAACTGCGTCAGCAGCTGGTCAAATTTGTAAAAAGGGAGCCGTTTACAAGCCCCTCGGCAGCGCGTTCGTTATAAAGGAACGCCATTACCAGCCTTCGAACGCCATTACCAGCCTTCGAACGCAGTCCGTCGCTAATTGCTTTCGGCACTAAATGCACGTGAACGGTTGAAAGATGTGCGGCGAATTAAAATGACCTCTGGGAGATTTCGGGAAACCGCGCTCGCCCGGTCCTCGTTTGGATTTGGCTCACGGCGATGTCGGGAACGAGGCGAGCGGCCGCACAAAAGGAATGATGTAATGATTTTTTTGGGCGCTCGTTCCATGCCGTCTTCCGGGGCACGTTTCGTTCTGGTCCCTGTTTTCCTGGTTCAAAAATGATACACAGCCTGCGACGGCTCGTCTTAATTACATGCGCCGGAGGCTCGCGGCGGAACAGCGGGGGTGGAGACGCTGATGGAAACTGTTCTGCGAGCGAGCCTCCTGGTGGAATAGGGCGAGTGATTTCAGCTTCTGTTACCTCCATTAGCTGTTCTTCCATTAAGCTAGCATTATGGTAATGAATACCGTAGTACCTGTCCTTTCTTTATGGTAATAAACGATTAGCTGCTCTTGCAGTGTAGGAATGTTTTCCATTGCGGTAATGAACTACAAGCTGTTGAATGAATGATTACCTATTGAATGATTACCTGTTCTTCCATTATGGTAATGGATAATTAGCTGTTCTTTTATCATGCTAATGAATGATTAGCGCTTCTTCGTAGGTGTACTTCTATTATGGGCTTTGCATTATGGTAATAAATGATTAGCTGTATTTCCAGAATGCTAACATTGTGGTCATGGCCTCTGGAAATGCTCCTTCACATGCTAACCAGGGGTTCATCAAAATGTTATCTTCTGCTGCAGTGAAGGAGACACGATTGATTAAATGTGTACACGATCTTGACTAGGTTTCCAGATAAAATCTTGCGTTTGCTCACTCGTGTGCTCAGTTTGCTGCCTGGGTGGACGCCGTGGTGTTCGTCTTCAGCCTGGAGGACGAGATCAGTTTCCAGACGGTCTATAACTACTTTCTGCGCCTGTCCAGCTACAGGAACACGGCTGAGGTGCCCATGGTGCTGGTGGGCACGCAGGGTGAGTCACGACCCACCTGTTCTCTGTTTTTCCATTATTAAACACCACCCTCATACAAATTTAAGCCAACCTCCAGCGCTCCGTTGTTCTCGGTACACAAGAAAAACCCCGGTGTCGACGAGCTCGCGGTTTCCCAAAAACATGCTGAACATGACTTCATGTGTTCTTCTTTCTCTCTCTCCTCTGTCAAGATGCCATCAGTGCCACCAACCCGCGAGTAATTGATGACGCCCGTGCCCGCAAGCTCTCCAACGACTTGAAGCGCTCCACCTACTACGAGACCTGCTCCACGTATGGCCTCAATGTGGAGAGAGTCTTCCAGGATGGTGAGACACCCAAATGTAACCGCGATGAGACCAGTGAAGCTCAGATCCTTCAAAAAACATGCTCACAGCAGAAATCCTTTTTATGGAACCTTGTTTTATCTGTAAACAACACTGAATTGCATATTGTATAATCATCCCCCTCAACCATCCTGGGACTTAACTGGAATTATATGTTGTGAACCTACACAAAAATTAGCCCATATTATTGTAGCGCTGTGGAAAAATCAACAGATTGCAAAATAATGTGAAGCACGGTGGTGAACGGTTCTAACGAGCTAAAGCATTTGCGTAGCGCTTTAAAAAAAAATAAAATAAAGATGAGGATTTGATTGGCTCGGAGCAGGCATCTTTGGATTTCTTTTACTGGCGTCGTCTCTACGGTCTCCACCGTCTCTAGCTTCCTCTTTGTAACTCCAAAATAGCACTTAGGAGTTTTGACACACACACACAGCTATAAATCATAAATAATAATAGTCTTCACGTAGGAATTATAGCCTAGTCTTTCCACCTGTTTTCAGAGTAAGACCACTAATCCTGGTTCCTTTTTACTTTTTTTTTTATGTCCTTGCTAATATGATTTAATGGCCAGGAACTTGCTGATCCCAGATAAGCACCGTCATTCTAGAGATAATAATACCTTTGTGCCCAGGTTTTTTATATATATATATATATATATATATATATATATATATATATATATATATATATATATATATATATATATATATAAATAAAAATGACGCTTTGTTTTAACTGTCGAAGTTTACCGGCGTGCTCTCCGATCTCATAGTGCCTGCTTCCTCTCTGTATTTCTTTATGGCTAAGCCGGACGGTGATGGCTAGCGTTTCTTCGCCGCGCTTAATCGAGTCCTTAGGCTGCGCTTGAAATAATTAAAAGAAGGTATTTGATGTACACTCCAGAGCATTCAGACTGACGGCAGGCTCTAATCGCTTACTTATTTCTCTATTTTCCCCGCTCTCCGTATGCGCTCGTCGGCAGTAATTATCCGTCTGCAATCTTCTGGTGTCTCATAACAGTAGAGCGCTTATGCTGCAACTAATTCCCTCGTTCTCGGTGCCTCGACTGCATTTTTACCCCAATCTCCTGTACCGTTCCTAAGTTTAAAATGGATACCGGATGAGGTACATGATAAATGAGCTTCTAGGGAAGAACATGTTTAATAAAAATTGTAAAACAATAAAATAAAATAATAATAGTAATAAATGCACCATGGGGTTTAAAGGCATTACGTAGCTGCAGAGAAAGACGAGATATTTCTCCATGTCTGTGCACAGAGCAGTTCAAATCAATGCCGGATTTAACTGTTAGAATAATTAACTAATTAATTAATTATAGGGAATAATGCGTGTTATGATGGACGACCGGCATCTCCTGAAGTTTAATGGGGCTTTGTGTTGATATGCCGCAGTGTATGGGTGGGATATGATGATGTGTGGGGTTAGTACACCCTCTAGTGGTTGGATGTCTCATTGGCGTGTGCCTCCCATGGGCTTTAGTAAAGAAATTATATAAAATCATTTTTTCAATTTAAAATGAATGTTCCCAGTGTTCCTGACTCAAGGTTCATGACCCTGACCAAGATAAAGTGCTTAATGACGATGAACATAAACAAACAACAAAAAAAGGTGACATAAAGGAAATATGCAATTATAGCTATTCATAAACTACTGATAAACATTTCCAGGATTTACCTCAGTAATGTAATAACACAATGTTATACTGGACGTTTTCATTCAGAAGATTTTTAAAAAATAAAAACATTTTAAGGATACGTTTTCAAATGGAAGAATTCTAGCCAAATAAAAGTATTCCTTTAGCCAGCTAGCTAACATGAGGTAACTATCCCTACTCTTCACTGATAACACTAGCCTGCTAGCTAATGTGCTAACCTGACAGAATACCTGAGAGGATTTAAGCTTTATTTCTAAATATTTATCAATTTTACTGCCAAAATTTGTTATCTTGCACAAGTTGGCTACATTTGTACAAATTTTTAATACAGTAGTATGAGGGTACAGCAATATTAACTAACTATAAAAGTATTCCTCAGAGCTGCAAGTCTAACACTAGCCAGCTAGCTAATATGCTAAACTGACAAAATATCTAATAGGATTTAAGCTTTATTTGTAAATATTCATACATTTTAATGCTAACTATACTGGACAGTTAGGTAACCTTACAGAGAATCTGAGAGGATTTAGTGTGTTGTGTGTGTAAAATATATAATTTGTCACCTTTAACACTATCCAGGATATCTGAAAGGGTTTAAGTGGCATAAATATTCATAATCTTTCATTATTCATTCATTATCTGCACTAGTAACACTAGCCAGCTAGCTAATATGCTAACCTGACAGAATATCTGAGAGGATTTAAGCTTTATTCCTAAATATTTATCCATTTTACTGCTAGAATCGGTTCTTGTACACAAGTTGGCTAGCTTTGTACAAATAATCATACAGTAATACGACGATACAGCAATATTGTACATACCAAATTGCAGACCACGTCTTAGAAAGAGTCGCTTTACCACCAGTTCGTCACAAGCACGTACAATAGAGAGTAGAGACGTGAAGATGAAATTGGGAAATTATCATTGGACGAACGCGATGTCAATCTTGTATTGTGGTTGTTGATTGGTTAGGGAGGAGGTCCTCTATTGGAGCATCATTTTACCTACTTTTGGCCAATTACAGATTAGCATGAGGGGGGAAAAAGACTAATTGACAACCTGCCAATTCCCCTTGGCCTGCAGGTGTCGCTGTTGAAGCATTTTTTTTTATCAGAATTTCAATCGTGTTTTTTTTCCAAAGAAGAAAGAAATTATTTATAAATGATACTGAGATTTGGTAATGGTTTTTTAAAACCAATTACACTTTTTTAAAATTAAAAATATATGTATATTTTTGTTTGTTTGTTTGTTTGTTTGTTTATTTATTTATTTATCTCCCACTCGCCACTCAAAAATAGTAAGGTGCATCCTCCTCTGCCTCTGTGGACCAGCCTCCTCAGATAAATATGAATAATCATCTCCGCCAACACTGGCCAGCTAACTAACATGCTAACCTGACAGAATATCTGAGAGGATTCAAGTTTAAGTTGCATAAATATTCATAATCTTCTCTAGTAACCCTAGCCAGCTAGCTAACGTGCACTAACATGACAGAATATCTGAGAGGATTTAAGATTTATTTCTAAATATTCATCAATTTTACCAATAGCAATACTAGTTAGTTACCCAACATGTGCTAACACATTTAGGAACACACATTTAGTGTGTTTATATAAATAAAAATATGAATAATCTTCATTTACGCTAGCTAGCTAACATGAGCTAACCTGACAGAGTACCTGATAAGATTTAGCGTGTTATATTTCTTCTTTACTAACACTAATGAGTTCCCTTACTTGCCCTAACCTCACAGAGTATCTAAGAGGATTTAGCCTAAGTTATATGAATATTCATAATTACTTTGCTAGTAACTCTAGCCAGCTAGCTAATATGCGTTAACCTGACAGGATGTCTGAGAGGATTTATGTTTATTAATGTCCATAATCATTACTTCAGACAGTAAATGACTTCCTATGTGCTGCCTCTATTTGAACCTAGCGTATACCATAACAAGCACAATTACACCAGTAAATTAGCAAAGGAAAACGTTTGTTCTTTACTTTTCACTTTCTATGAGCCTAGCCATTGTGATTGTATCGCATGTTTTGCACTGTGATAACGTGTGAATCCGCATATGTGTCCGCAGTCGCTCAGAAGGTGGTGGCACTGAGGAAGAAGCAGCAGTTGGCCATCGGGCCGTGCAAATCTCTGCCAAACTCGCCTAGCCACACGTCCGTCCCCTCCGCGGCCATTCCCTCCGTACACCTCAACCAGGTGAGCCCAACCTCGACTCGAGCAGGGATCCGAGAAAAACATTTCGGACACACTCACGACAAATATTCTTATAGAACTTGTAATATTTTAAGTACAGAATCTTGCGTAAGTATTCTCCCTGCTTGAAATTTACCCACATTTCGCATATTGTAGTATAATTGGAATTATTTGTTTTGATATGAATCTGCACAAAACATCCCATAATATTGAAGTGGATAATTCAATAGTAAAAAATCAATACAGTTTGAAAAATAATTACAAATGAAAAATCTTTTAAAAAGTGAAGCACGGTGGTGGTAGTTGAGCCAGTGAGAGCCTTGTCAAAAAAAAAATTAAACTGTGTAGAGCCTATAGAAGGCGCTAAAGAGTGGCTGCTCTGGCTGTGCGTAGAAAAAAACAAACATGCTCTTTAATCTAGCTACAAGATGAAGTCCATCTACAGTCGGTTAGAAATTATTGGCACCTTTTATAGTAATATGCAAAACAGATGAAACAGAATGAAGAAGAAAAAAAAAAACCAACCAAACACACAATGGTTCAAATCAAATCTAAACAGCGAGATACACTCTTTTCCAAAAGTGTTGTTTTGTTCTCGAAAACAAGTGTTCCAAAATTATTGGCACCCCTATAAAGACAAATTATGCATGAGAAAGATGTATCTTTTCTTCTTCTTTTTTTTGTTTATTTCTCTTCAACTCTTCAGTCTTCTACAATATTGTTGCCTTTCGCTCCATATTTTGCGTCAGAGGCAATGATACAGTAGGTCAGAAAGATTTCATGCATAAAATCATGAATATTAACGAGGGGCATACTGTGAAATAACATTTTTCAAAAGTCTGAAGCCGTCGAAAATGAAAAAAGGAGGAGGTTAACACTTGGTCGTGGATGGATTTCTCAAGATAATATCCCCAAACTTTTGTCTAAATCGCCATAAAATAGGTTGCGGAAATACAAATGAGTGTTTTACGATGGTCACGAGAAGGCATCTTCGATCTAAACGCGTCTTTAGCTTTCAGACATTACAGAAAGAGGCTCAGTTGTGGTATTCTCTCCAGACGACAAAATAACCGGCAATAAATGAAAAAATTATTTATTTATTTTAATCTCTCCTTTCTCCCTGTGTCTCTCAATCTCTGGCACTCTCGTTCATTCACCATGTTGATTTCTTTCTTCCTCCTGTTCACTCTTTTTCTCCTTCTCTCTATTTATGTCTCTCTACTTCTGTCACGCTCGTGTTCTTCCTATTGCCCCTTACTATTTCTTGGTGTCTTCATTCCTGCTATTCTTTCTCCATCTCTCCCTCTCTTTCTCCGTGTCTGCTTTTCTCTCTCTCTCTCTGTCTCTCTCTTTCTCCCTCTCTCTGTCTCCTTGCCTCTCTGTCCTCTCTTTTTTCTGCCTTTCCCTCTGTCCTTCCTCCTCTCTTTTTCTCTCTTTTTCTCTCTCTTTCTCTGTCTCTCCCAGGCTGCTAACGGAGGGGGCGCGCCATTCAGTGACTACTCCTCCTCAGTGCCCTCCACCCCCAGCATGGGGCAGCGGGAGATGCGCATCGAGACCATCGCTGCCTCAAACACGCCCACGCCCATACGCAAGCAGTCCAAACGCCGCTCCAACATCTTCACAGTAAGTATGAGGCAGCTGATGCAGAGCACCACACACTCGCACTACTGAGAGGGACAGAGAGATAGATAGAAACAGAGAGAGAGAGCTAGAAAGATAGTAAGAGCACCTTCTTAACTGTAGGCCTCCAAACAGCTCCATCGCGCCACACTAATCGCTATTAGCCCTTATGTTCTGTTCAGGTCAAAATAATAATAATAATAATAATTTCCGTTTTTTACACCAAGTGAAGCAGCTCTGTGGAATTGTATTTTTAAATTTGACGTTAAGTTGCTTCTGCCTCAGTATTTTATTTTTTAAGTAAAAATGAAATGATTATGGACTATTGCCACACAATTTTTACATTTTTTTTTATCTTTGTTGTTACTAGACAATATACGATAGGTTGAAGATTCGTTTGCGTTATTTAAACGCAGAATCGCTCCCATAAAAACACTCGCATCTCATAAACCGTGAATCCGCGATTGCGATGCACACACACATCAGGGTTCGTTCTGAGATCTGACTCTTTGAACATATTGACTCCAAGTTTTGCAAATTAATTAATTGATACTTTTAGTCCTGATTTCCTTTTTCGCATTCTCTGATTTTCACGTGGCAAGTTTTCCCCGTGCTCTCTGACCGGTCTTTGCTAATCGATTTCCAAGCACTTGTTTATTCCCTTAAATAATAGTTACATTATTGAGAATTGAGATAAAGTTGGGAATTTTATATATATATATATATATATATATATATATATATATATATATATATATATATATATATATGACCTTGGGTCAACACTATGTTCATTCAAATCTTGAAACAGAACAGGTTTAAAATAACCAGCGATGGCAGAGGGGCTGTTTGCAGATCTGCACTTAGAGGACGCTATACTTTTTTGCGAACACCAGAGGGAGCCACTGAGCTCAGTCTTACCAAAGCCGTCCTTTCCATAGCAAAATGTATCACTTGCCTAGCAGTAGTAAATCATAGCAACTGGACTTGTCTCATCTTCAAGACGTTCCTGAATTTATGTAAAGATGTCAAAGTTACACGTAAGTAGATAATTCCCCAGTGTGAGACAAAAAAAAAAAAACAACAGTTCCCGGTTCCTTTCTGTTGTAACAACTTGCACGTTAGCTTAAAAAAGAGAGAGGCTAGTGAGTGAACGACTGGTTATAGCTGCTACAACGTAAGTAATAACAGGAACTATTTGTTTGGTGGGGTGTTTGACGATGTTAAAGGCAACCTTAAAGGAATAAAATGTACAACAAGTCGTTCTTTAATAAATACAAAATTGTAATCGTTGACAAATTGCTGGGGTATAAGAGAAATAAAACATTTTAGGACATGCGATTATTGGAAAATATTCAATTTCGGGGTGGTAACGGTATCTCTTGCGCTGACGTCCATCCAGACATTGATTTTTTTCCTTTAACAACATGCCGATACCATCCTGACACGGCACTGTAGAACTGCCCCAAACTGGAACCAGTGGAGCTTTAACAGTCTTGACAACATGTCATTGAAAGAAATGCCCAGATTTTCTGATCAGCTGTCTGTTTAACCAGATTTTATCAGCTGAAACAAACAAATAAAAAGTTTTTAACTGGTACTAAACAACAAAAAATGATGGTGAGAATGTTAGAAACACAATGTATTTGTGAACCATACAGTTTAGATACTCATGTATTATTTAAAAAAAAATTAATTAAACATTTATGCAGATTGAGAAATACAGTAGCACAATGTTGGTTTTGATTGCACAAACCAGACTGTTTTGACTTTTCCCCCCTTCCCCTCCCCCCTTCGTTTGTCTGTATATTGTGTCGCACTAGCCCCAACACTGAGTACCATTAGGTCTCATTGGTGCCAATGTTGAGAATCGCTAGTACTGGGCTGGTGACCCATGGGGGAGAAAAGTACTTTGTGGCATGGAAAAAGGCCCAAAGATGATGTCCCAAGTCCAGTTGCTCTGAATCACAGCTGCTAGAAATCTTCAGAGATTTTAAATCGTTAAGAAAAGGCTAGAACTGATGATATGAAATGAGGAAAACGGCGTTTTTGTTTTTTTCCTGCTTCACAACCGCTTTGTTTTCCTTTTATTTTCAATTCTCCGGAGCCCTTTACTTTCTATATTAAACTGTTAATGTTTTACACAAAGGGAAAACTTTCCTAGACACATTTGCATGTTGCAAGTTTTCTCTTTTAAGAAAACGTCTTTCACTTTGCCCCGCCCCCACCCCCTCCTGCCACAGCGTCAAATCAACCAATCAACGCCAAGCCCCTCCCCCCACCCTTCTCTTCTCACTTTTAACAGACGTTCGCCTAGCGGGCTTTCTGCTGGAGGAAAAGACAGGGACACACTTTTGCTAGCACCCTGTTCATCCTCCAGTCTAACCAATCAAGACCAGCCCCAGTCCATTCAGGCCCAACTCCCCTCCCACCTGTCCTCCAATCAGAAGGCCCCTGGAGGATGATTGGCGGCTCTCGTGCTAGCTCCCCTGTCCTGTTTTCTCCCTCCCTCCCTTGATAGGTAGTGTCAAACCCTGTGCCCGCGGAGCCGAAGCACGCCACCTACCCCGTCTGGGTGCCCGAGTGGCCGAGCGAACGCAAGTTCCAGCTCATGACCTTCTGAGGAGCAACGACATGGAGGGGGGGAGGGGAGGGATAAAGGGAGGTAGGAAGTGGAAAGGAAAAAAAGGGGGGGTGCAAGGTCTCCGACTTCTTCTTCAAGCGACAAAAGATTCCAGCGCAACTGGAGAAGAGGTGCTCGTACCACGCAAGAATCGTGACCTCTGCATCGCTGGTGATTTAAACGGTGATCACCAATTGGGAGTTTCCACCAACGGGCATGACCCACCATTCTGTCAAACTACCTATCCATCCATCCATTTTTTTGCTCCTTTTTTGTTTTAATTAAAGTTCTTTCACAGCTGCACTTAAAAGAGTGGCCTTATTAAGATCTCATACTTTTTTTTTTTTTGTATTAATGACTGAAAAAAACAAAAAAAAGCCGAGCTGTCGAAATCTATGCGCTTTTCTTTAGAAAGCAAAAGATATCCGCTGAAACGTGTGTGGTCTCAAAATCTTAGATTTCAATAAGTCCTGTTTGACACTCTTGTCAAGAGTCAACAGTACTTAATTGTACAGTTCAGGGCATTGATGCCCTCGAGTCCGTCTTTGGTACCTTTGGTATGTCTATTGATTGGCAAATACGAGGTAGTTATGGCACATAATTTATTACGGCAATTAACAAAGTACTGTAATTAATTGATGTTACATAATTAATTACCGTGCTTAATTAGTTCCGATCGTACTGTAACTCATTTACGATGCGAAATGAATTACATTACGTAAGGAAATAATATGGAAGGTACTTAATTTACAGTACCGTGGCAGCATCGAGGATCTGGGTTTCGGCACCAGTGTAGATGTGTGTGTGTGTGTGAGTGTGTGTGTATTCAGAGAGGTGGGTGGTGGTGGTGGGGGGTGGATTCGGGACACAAGCCTATAGTTTAGCGTGAGTGCTTTTCAGCGGGCGTCTCATAAACTGCAAGAAACTCGAAAGTATCGATCCCAACAGTTCACCGCTCGAGGGAAAACTGCGAAGAGGAAAAACAGTCACACAGGTGAGAACAGTCACTGGTTATATACCGGTTCAGCCCGCCCACATCATTCTGTCCTTTCTGATGCTCGGCCACGCCCCCGCTGCCACAAGTACGTCATTATAGCGCGTAAAGAATTAATATGCTGAGGCACTTGATTTATGGTACATAATTAATTACGGTACTTGATAAACATGCTGCCGTAATACATTTACGGTACATAAATAATTAAGGGACAGACAAAAGATTATGGTGCATAATTCGACCTTGGGGAAGAAGAATGAATTAGTGCTTAGCAAATTAACATTGGCGTAAACATACAAAACAAATTTATTATGTTTTTTTTTTTTTTTTTTCCAATGGCATATCAAACCAAGACCTAAAAGCGAAGGGAAGTTGATTGATTTTTGAAGCGACCACACGAAATTATATCACTCTCTAGGTCATTTTTTCCCCCCTCACAATTATTAGTATTCCATATATTCCATCCCTCCATCACCTGTGCGAGAGTGTGTGTGCTTGTGTGCTTGTGTATGAGTGATGTGAGTTTTGTGCCACTAGATGTCAGCAAAGGACACCAATAGTCACTCAGTGCTTCCATGGTACTTAAGGAACCGCCACCAATACGTTCCTCATTGGTACGACGTCATTTATGTGTGAAAGTACAGAGGGGGGAAAGGGGAAAGGGGTTCTCATCCTTTTTTTTCCCTCTTCTTTTTTTCTTCCCTTCATTAATTTCTTCGCCATCTGTCATTTCACTCCTTGAGCCAGTCCTCGCTTATCATCTTTTTCATTTTTTGTGTTTTGATCCTTCATATTTTCCCCTTCCAGGCCTTAAAACAAAACAAAACAAACAAACAAAAAACACCAACAAGAAATGCACTGGAAGAGCGGGACTTGATCTGTCCCGTGAGTGTCAACCTGTCACTATTTGCAGTCTCTTTTCCAACAAAAAGGGCTCCTTTTGCAGAACCCTTTGAAAGGGCCCTTGTGTGTCGGTGTGACGACAATATATTCTTCAGCAGCTCAAACACACACATATATATACATGCATACAGCACACACACACACACACACACACAAGCATGCTGCTTTACCCTTAGTGTCCTTCTCCCTGTCTCCTGCTCCCAGTGCACTGTGGGTAATGCATCATGGCTTTCTTGGACATGTCCCATGCCAGCCAGTTAAAGACTCTTAAACTTACGAACTTCATTAAATCGCATCAAATTGATTCGGCTTGAAGCCCCTCCCCTTTCCGCGTATTCGACTGCTTTCTCATTTCTCCTCAGACGCTTTTTAACCCCCCAAACAAGGACTGAACTCATGACATCACGATGCCTTTTTTTGCCGCAAGCAAGGACTCTAAAAGACATGCCAAGATACTATCTGTTTGTTTTGCGTTTCCTCTTCTTTCTTTCTTTTTTTTTTTTCCCTTGCTTTCTCTATTCTTTTCTTTTATTTGGATCGGTTTTCACCTTGTCTCGTTTTCAAAGTGGACGATGTGGGTAATGCAATATGATTGACAATGGATAGGGGGACATTTTTTTTCACACTCCTCTTTCGGACACTGGTGACAAAGTTGTCTCGGAAAACGAACTTTTTTTTTTTTTTACTTTTTTTTTTTATTTTTATAAACGCTCGGCATGAATCGACTCATGCGTCCGAACTCAAATCCAGCCAAATGTAATGCCAACTGTGATCAATGAGGCATTGCAGGTTGTTTTTCCCCTTTGTTTTGTTTTATTTTTTTTCCCTTCCTTTTCCCCAGACTTTGTTCACATGCTCTTAAGCTGGAGTGTGAAAAAAAAAAAAATCTTATGAAGGCCTTCATAAAACAGAGCACAGGGGTTAAAAACTGAGAAATAAAATGGTGTGGATTGCACTGATTTGTATGAATGTAGTGTCTAATCGAGTTTGTTATAATAATTTTTTTTTTTTTTTTTTTTTAATTCTTTGTTCATTTTATTTATTTATTTATTTATTAACTGTTTGCTCAGAAAGCTGTGGAAGGATAAACTGTTACAGTCATTTCTATGACCATGATAAAAACAGATGAAAAAAAAATGATAGACTGCCGTATATCTTGTATTGAAATTTATTTACCAATGGTATTCAATAGAAAGTATATTCTATAGATATATGAGTATATCTATTAAAGAAAAAGAAAAAAAAAAACAGCGCCTCTGTCGTCCTCGTCGGAACTGCACCGTGTGGTTCGGCCTGCCGATTCTCTCCAAGTGAACCTGTGACTTGATTTGTATGGTGTCTGTACATAAATATATATATATATATATAAATATATATATAAAGCAAAAAAAAAAAGATAAATAAAATTTTAAAAATTAATATGATTGTGTTGTGTGTGCTTGGACTCTTGTTTCTCTATTGATATTTCCATTTTGTGAATGAGCGTCTTTCATCTCGTTTGTCTGGTGTGTGTGTGGGTGTGGGTGTGTGTGTGAGGACTCATAACGTGTGTGATTTTATCATTTTTCTTTGTTTTATTTTATTTTATTTTTTTTCTGGGGAGGTTATATATTCTTGGTTTCTTTTTTGGTATAAAAAATTAAATAATAATTAACCTGCTTCCTAACATTTCCCCCACTCTTCCAGGGACGGCTCCAGGGTCCAACGCTAAAATATTTCACTTTAATTGTTGATGATCTAATTAAAACAGTGCTTGTTTTATTGTCTAACCCTAACCGTGTTACTTCCTTGATTGTTTGTGAAAGTTGCTAGCAGAGTTTCAGGGCTGTTTGCGGAGAGACGCCGTTAGAGAAGACGTGGAGCAAATGAACTTATTTATTTATTTATGAATATGTCTGTCTGGTTTGTTAATGACTATGGTGATGAGAGAAAAGGTGCCAAAACTTTTTTGGGGGAAAAACCCCCCAAACAACAGAAGGTTTTTTATGTGTGTATATAATTGTTGTGTGTGTCCTGTCTGTGTGTAGTTTGTGCATTTCTAAACTGCACGCTCAGTGTGCTGCTGTCTGTTGCGCTGTTTGGCTTGTGCGCTCTTTTCTTTCTTTCTTTTTTTTTTAATTTTAAAAAAACTACTTTTTTTTTGCCCCCTTTTTTATCCACACAACCCACCACACACCCCATCTACACACACACACACTCATATTACACCTGCCACTTTCACGTCCACATCTTGTGGTGGGTTTTTGTTTTGCGCTGATCGACTCGTTTTGTTTCTTTGCAGTCGCGGAAAGCCAGTGAGCAGGCAAAGAGCGCTGAGTGTAAAACAGACAGCATAGGCAGTGGGAGGGCCATTCCCATCAAACAGGTGAGCGCACTTCACCTCACACACCTCATACCACATGCCGGTGAGTAACGCACTCAACACACACAACACAGGGGGGGGGGAAAACACACCTTTCGTCCCCAGTGCTGAGGGGTTCAATGTAAAAGCAGCCAGTCAAAATTATCTGGAATTTTTTTTTTCTCCATTTCACAACATTCACACCATTCACTTCATATGAAACATTACTAAGATGTTTCTTTCCTTCTATCCATCTTTCTTTCTTTCCTTCTTCCTTCAGTGTTATCTTTGGGTAGTGCAGTGTCAGATTATCAGGAGTTCCTCAGTGGCCACTGGATGGTAGTACAGTGTCAGATCACGAGGAGTTTCTTGGTGTCGACCGGATGGTAATGCAGTGTCGGATTACGAGGAATCAGAAGTTCCTTGGTGGCCAGTGGATGGTAGTACAATGTCAGATTATGAGAAATCAGGAGTTCCTTGGTGTCCACGGCCTGGTAGTACAGTATCATATTACAAGGAGTTTCTTGGTGGCCAGTGGATGGTAATGCAGTGTCGGATTACGAGGTACCAGAAGTTCCTTGGTGGCCAGTGGATGGTAGTACAATGTCAGATTACAAAGAGTCATGGGTTCCTTGGTGTCCACTGCCTGGTAGGACAGTGTCATATTACAAGGAGTTTCTTGGTGTCCACCGGATTGTAATGCGGCGTCGGATTACGAGGAATCAGAAGTTCCTTGGTGGCCAGTGGATGGTATTGTGGTGTCAGATTACAAGGAGTCATGAGTTCCTTTGTGGCCACTGGATGGTAGTACAGTGTCAGCTTACAGGGAGTCAGGAGTTTCTTGTTGGCCACTGGAGGGTAGTACAGTGTCAAATTATGAGCAGTCACAAGATCCTTGGTGGGCACAGGATGGTAGTACAGTGTCGGATTCAGGAGTCAGGAGTTCCTGAAAGTGCAGCACAGCTGTTTCAGGACGAGTGCAGAGTTTATCAACAGGGAAGGAGGTAAACATGTGGTGCTGAAACACCTGGCAGGTGCAACACGTCCTGATTACGGCTTTAATGGGGCTCTTGAGCACAATGTTCTCAGATTTAATATATTATATTATATTATATTATATTATATACAAACTCGCACAGATCACACACAAGGTGGTCTTTTATTTACCTCTGGCTACATAACGGGACTCTTTCTTTCTTTCTTTTTCTTTTTTCTCTCTCTCTCCACTGACAAACTGCTGCTTTTTACAGTAAACCAGTAAATGTTCTTTAATAACCAGCTGGGATTTTGAGTTTAAAAGTTGAATTATGATGTCATCAAGAAAGCCAATAATATCATGACAGTCATTGAGAATTTTAAATAGTTGTACCCCTAACTTTGGTATTTTCTCAATCCAAAGTTCAGTGTTGATACACGGGCAAGAGCTACACCCGTGTACAAGATGAGAGATGCGTATTTATTGCGTTTACCTGTGAGTGTGTAGCTGCTTTAAAAAAAAAAAAAATGTTCTGTTATCATTAGCACTAGCATTAGCAAAGTATCTCCCATGTAATTTGTTGGAATTGCCAGTAAAGTGGTTATATCTTCTTCACACCATTAATTCACCATCGGGATATTAATTTTGATGTTTGTTTGGGGTTTTTTTTCCAACGATAATTTTCAAAATCACACTCGAGTCGGTTGTGGTGTTGTCATGGCAACAAAATGACTTTGCCGCCAAGCCCATGACATCACCGCGTCTTGATTTCAGACCAGCATCAACTGAAGGAGCCGCCCTAGATTTGGACTTTTGTGGTGGATTATGGTTTGCAGAAGGGTTTGGGATGACGAACTAGAACCAGAACTGGTACCTTATCAGTAGAAAATGGAGCATCGCCATCACCAACCCCATACATACTTGCTCTGTCTCAGTACATGAACATATTATAATATAGTGGAATATTACAAGATGAGCTCGTAGTTTCATCCCGTAGAATGATTTTATTTTCGCGTAATATACATTGTACCAGCATGTAAAAAATTAATGTCCGTATTCTTTCAAGGGGCATTCTTTTTGGCCTAATTAGCGTAATTACCAAAAGTTGTCCCATATTGTCTAGTCTGATTAGACAGCAGTACAAATGTAGAATTCATTCACTCCCAAAAAAAAACAACAAAACAACAACTATCACATACAATACAGACAGCATTAATGGAAACCTCCTCCATCCTTTATCATGCTGAGTTCCTCTTCCCACCATGAAGTTGACTGTTTTCCAATAACAGCATGTCCTGAAGTGTTTTATTCTTCTTATACCACAGTATCTTACCAATCATTACAATTTTTATTTCCTTTGTAATTTCCTTTGTCCTGAAGATGACAGAAAACTTGAAGCCTTATCACTGACACGGGAACCTCGTGCCATAAATAAAACTTCATCATATCAACTATCACACCTTTTTGTGTGTGTTTGTGTGTGTTAAATAGCAGCACTTTATCGAATAGGCGATTATTAGCCTTCGATTACGTGGCGCGTCTGACCTAGACCTCCCTGCGAATGAGCGGTTGCTATGGAAACGATGACTTAATTGTGAAAGTAAACCCCAAAGTGGAAGGAGTGGAAGGACAGTGACTTTAAATGGTTTTAAAGAAATTTAAAAAAGGTTCAGCTTTGCTACAGATATATATATATATATATATATATATATATATATATATATATATATATATATATATATATATCATCTGTACACTGATGTAAAAGCGCCATACCACTGAAACAGTTGACGAGGAGGTCAGAAGTTCTTCCCACCGCTTACCCCAGGCCTTTTCCCTGCCACTGTATATCAATTACACTCATCCTTTCAAGATAATCCCTCTTAAGAAGTGTCATTGTACGCGGCAGGGACTGCATTGAGCCGCCGGAGAAAGAGAGATGAGAGAGAGAAAGAGAGAAGGTGGTCATGGTGGGACACCTTTCAATGGGCTTGATTGCTCGGCCAGTCAAATGCACAATCGGGAAGATCAAAGTGCCAATGGGACTATAATTGCCTCCCACTGGGCAAATTACACACTTTGGGCTAAACTCCCCCCCCCCCCCCCCTCTGCCCCATACCTCCTTCCCCCCAAACTCACCACACACCCATCTGTAAAAATGGTAAATAAGGCCAACAAAGCTCAGGGGCGACACGGAAAAGCTGTCAACACTGAGCTTTTGTGCTTATCACCAGTAAGAGCCCAGTTCTCCTCCCCTCTCCTTCCCTCTCTCCTCCTCTCTCCTTCCCTCTCTCTTCCACTTTCTGTCTCCTGACAGGATGTAGACACTTTTTATTTGGGCTATAAGAGAAGAAAAGTGGACTATCTGGATTGTTTACTACCTGTATAGTGAACAATACACGCAAATAGAGACCAAGAGCAAAGTTAAATGAATACAGATGACAATGACGTGACCACGATTCCTGTAATTATCTGAGCTTCGACAGATAGCGTCTTAGAACAGTGAGCAATAATGTGCACTTATAGTTTACTTATAGTATACTTTGTTTTATGGAGCAAAGTCTGTTTGATTGACGTTCCCGTCATGAACCAACCTCCCCGACTTTTCCATGACAAAAACACAATAGACAGTCTACAGATGTGTCTTTAACGTCATTAATCTTCCACAGCAGCTTTCCACCGGGTCCAAATGTAGAAATTAGGCAGTGTGCCATAGTTTTCACATAATATAAAATCATTACATCACTCTATCTTCTAATATTACTTCATAAAAATAAAAACAGGTTCTCACCTCAGTCTGCCGTGCTGTTTTTCACTTTTCACACATCGATAAACAAATTGTAACTAAAGTATTAGAGAGACTTTTATTTATTTATTTTATTATTAAAATTAAAGCTTTTATAATATTTTATTATAGCTAGTTGTGTACTGTTGAAACTGGATGACATACTAGAGCTACCAGGAATCAAAGAAAATTATTAATTAAAAAAAAAAAAAAAAAAAAAAAAAGAAGCGAGGACACTTTTCACTGTTCACAGTGGAAGGGGCTGGGCTAAATATTTTTTGGGTGGATTTTAATGTAACGGAGTGGTATTTCCATTAAGCAGTTAGTGTAAAATGTTCTACATTGGTGCTACATACACACATCATACTCTTGGAAAACATCATTTTATCACAATATCGATATATTTATCGATCGCATGAAATAACATACAGAACGGTCTTTTAATTCAGTTTCCAAATCGCCTCGAACCCTTTTCTCTAACCGTTTATGCGTTTTTTCTACACTACTCCTGCAAAATGTGCCAGAAACCAAAAATTTGAAATGTTAATCCATTCTCGACATTAGCAGACTGTGGCTGAAGTGCTGCCAGAGAAAGCCCATGTAGCCGTGACTGTTATATTATTCCGAATGTCTGTTATTTAGCATTAAATGTGTAGGGAGGTCAGGAGAAGAATGGAGAGATCAGTGGAAGTGTGTGATGTGAGGATTAGGTGTGATTGTGTGATAAACACCCTAATGCCCAGTTGACCCCAGGTCGACTCCTAATGAGCAGTTCCTGTGACTCGACCCCCTTCCTAGCCTGTTAATACAGCTAAGCTGCACACACACACACACACACACGGGCCCAGAGCTCTCACTTGAAGTGTTAAACAGCACATGAAATCTGCCCTAATCCCCCTGATTAGCCCTCAGACCCCCCTCACGCTCGTGTTTGGCCCCCTCAGGCTCGCGGCCTTGCTTTATTTGTCCTGCTGAACCGAGGGGGAGATAAGGGGAACAATCCAGGGGCTTTGAAGAAGCTCGGATCACACGGTCTAATCCCGAGCTCGCAAAGGTCTGCTCGAGTTCAGCGCCACCACAGCAGGCTCATGCATACAGATGGGGACTCGACACAAATAGGATTTAGCCTTCCTTTCGGATTGAGCTCGGGGGATTGATATGTGCATGAGTGAGAGGAGCGGTCGAGGTGTAGTAAATGGTGCGGCTAAGAATAAGAATAACGATCGAGAACTGAAGAAATAATACTTTTTTCTTTTTTTTTCTCTAATTGACAAGAAATGGTTTGAAACACAAAAATTAAAAATGAATTAGGAAGAAACTATAACAGAATAATTCATTTGAAATTTGAAGAAATCATCGATCAAGTCTGATCACCAAAGAAGGAAATATAAATAGAAGAAATCATTCTTCAGCTTGAAAAAACATAACACGACACGAAATCATTACAACATTAAAAACGAATAAAAATAACGCATAAGGAATCATTACAAAAAAAAGAGAGTAGAGATTGAATGAAAACAACTTGAATAGAATAAATCATCAAATAGAAGTTCGGAAAAGCAAACAAGCAACGGAAAGACAAAAGTCGGCTAGAGTTTGAAAGAAAATTATTTAAATAGAATAAATCGTAAAAAACATTTGAAAGAGGTCGAAAGGGGGGGGGGGGATTCAGACAGAAGAAATCTTTAAAATGCTGCAGGAAAGAAAATTCACATAGATTCAAGCATTAAAAAAAAAAACAATTCCAATTGAACAAATAAAAGAAAAAAAAATCGTGTCTAGTTGGTTTTTGAAATCATGTACCAGAGTCGACTTAATTAGTAATTAATATGTCATTTTCTTGAACAAATAAAATCCTGAAGAGGCCAAATAATCATCTTTTTATCCTAATACTTATTATCAGATTCAAGAGGCAGATCGGAAATAAATAGTCTTATTTAATTTCCTCTGCAGTAATGCTGAATCTCACATATACCCCTCTCTCTCTCTCTCTCTCTCTCCCTCTCTCTCTCTCTCGCTCTCTCTAATAAGGAATATGTACATGTACATTTTTTGTTATTTCCTGTCAGTATCTGGTATTAAATTGTTCTCAACTGTGGAAGCTTTTATGGCGCATACTAGCGAATATGACTCTTGGTGGGGGGGGGGGGGGGTGCCAGTAATTTTGAATCCACTCTTTATAAATCTTTACACCATCCCTATATGTTTCCGCTCAAAATATCACTCGTTGCCTGTGAGATTGATCATGTATATCAGGGTTTTTGTTTTTTTTTTCTCCTAATAAATTCTCAAAATTACACATGTATGACTTTTATTTAACACCAAACCCTTGATGTGTGTGTTTACTGCTGAATTAAAAGACCATTTGGTGAAGTTACGCTCAGTCCTGTCGTCCTTGTGTCGCAGGGCATTCTGCTAAAGAGGAGCGGAAAATCACTGAATAAAGAGTGGAAAAAGAAGTACGTGACGTTGTGCGACAACGGCGTCCTTACTTATCATCCCAGCTTACACGTGAGTGACAATCACTTCCTGTCTAGAAAGAAACGTTCATGCATGATTGTGGATATGTTGGATATAAAACCAAACAGAACGCCTACTTATATACACACACACACACATACATACAATATTATTTGGGAAGGTTATATATATTTTTTGGCACGAGTACAAACTTGGCTATGATTGCATATCAGTTTTCTGGAAAATTCTATACTAAAATCATGTCGTAAATGCAAGCCAAGCCGATACACACTCAACAATTGGCACAAGTAATGCAAACATCGTATTATAAAGAGTTGTAAAGATTTGTCCCTTCACCAGACTCTTTCGAAGTTAATACGACCAAAAAAAACACCGAGTATATTTCATGTTATCGAGAAAGAGGAAAAGTGCAAAGACTTGGGGAAACTGACTTGAACTGGAGACTCCTTCCATAAACGAATGTCTCCTTGCAGAAAATTGAAAACTAGATGTAGCGACCTAAAGTCGACTTTAATCTTAAGTTCAAAAGTAGCGTCAGTATTTCCGTAGGGAAAGTTCGCGTATTCGTACTCCGCTCGCACGCCGAAGTTGAGTTCCTGGGATGTTAGAAAGCCGTAAGCGCGCTCCACACCTCCGACGTCGCCCGGTTTCTCTTACGTGGAGCTCTCGGGATTGGAAGGGGTTTTTACGTACGTTTCCTTAAACCAGAAACCTCAGGGGATAGAAAGTACTGACTGGAACCACAGCGTTAGTAATACTGTATCCGATAACCCACATAATAATAATAAGAAGAAGAGGAGGACGAATTCAATGTCGAATAAAACAATACAATGTCGCGTAAAAGCGAAACTACAAACAATACAGTTAAATATTTGTAATATGTTAGACATATGAAACAAGTATTCAATTAACATCTAATACTAGTCTGAAAGGATTCTAATAGTGATGATTACATTAATCAATACAAATTGGTCAATTTAACAATACGCATTCCACCCGCTTTGATTAGCTGCCAGTGTATATAAAATAGTACTTGATGCAGCACTTATTATTATTATTATTATTATTATTATTGTTTACATTTTACAGTATTTGGCAGATGCCCTTATCCTGAGCGACGTCCATTTATCTCATTTATACAGCTGAGAAGTTGGGGGTTAAGGGCCTTGCCCAAGGGATTCGAACTCATGATCTTCCGATCAGAAGTCCGACGTCTTAACTGTTTATTATATATTATACATTTTAAACGGTAGAACTAGAAACAGTGTAATATTTCATATTGACAGCAGCGGAAATTGTAACGCGTATAAGACGGGGCTGAAAAAGTGACCGGACGTGACGATTTGTTTATCATTTCTTTCAGGTGCCGGTGTTTTAAATCGTATACCTGAGAATCAGTGTTCTAATCCCATTGTTAATGAACTGTCGTGAAGTCATATCATTTAGGTTTTAGAACATGGGAGGGAAAACGAGACGACTATGTCCTGAATCCGTCGCGATCGCGCGCTCGGGTGATGTACTGTACACGACGGGCGGCTTTCAGCTCGAGCATCATTACTTCGTGTGGAAGCTATTAGCGTCCGGACACCTGTGGCTCGTGCTTCCACGCAAGTTCCATGAGTTACTCACACCATTTAACTGCGGTGTGGGTGCGGAGCGAGCGAGAGAGAGAGAGTGAGCGAGAGAGAGAGAGAGAGAAACTGTTTAATTTTGCATTGCAGCCAGCAGAGCCGTCCCACAATCCCCTTCTGTTAATTCTGTCTGCTACATCAATTAAATTGTTTGCAGAAACTAATTGAATATGGCTTAATCACACATCTTAATAGCTTTCTGCGCCTCGAACTGGCTGTTAATTCCTGCAATAAAGTGAAATGAGAGCGCTCACTGGGTAATTAGCAGCGAGGCTTTTGAAGAAATTAGTGCTTTATGGTGCGCAGTAAAAACGCAACGGAGTTGGCGGGAGGCTTTTCAGGGGCCGGCATCTCGGCACGCTTTGTTTTGTTGTTGTGTTGGTGGGTTTTTTTTTTCTTCCTCTTTTCTGCTGATCAGGGTGATTTTCACCTTGGCTTAGCCCATTTGAGTTGGTGCAAACACCCCATCCAAATGGAATGGCCAGATTTAAATGAGAATGAGCCTATTTGCGATCGTTAGGGCTAATTCTGCTAATCTGCCGAAGCAGACACACAGGTGAAGTTAATTGTGTGTCTTTTTTGGCGGAAGTGGGATATTTAAAAAGCAATCGTGAGCGCTACTTGCTTGTGACCTAACTGCTCAATTTTTTTTCTCAACTCCCCAACCCGATCTTTAGGCTTTTCAAACTGATTGCTTTGTTTCTTTTTTTTTTTTTTTTTTTTTAAAAAAAAGGATTACATGCAGAACGTTCATGGGAAAGAGATCGATTTGCTCCGGACGACGGTCAAAGTGCCGGGGAAAAGGCCGCCTCGGGCGGTGGCTACGGTAGCGCCGACTGCTAGCCCCAAAAGCAACGGTTTAACCAAGGACAGGAGCACGCTCCAGCTGGGCATCGGAGCCACAGGTGAGTGTATACAGCTTTTTATACACGACTGAATACAGGATATGTTTTTTTTTCCTCCCCTTCCTCCTGAAACAAGAGGAAATACCTTGTGTTTTTCCATTCAAAGCCCATTTCCCCAGTGTTAATATCATTTTAACTGGTGGACAGAAGCTCTAACATTTGACCATGGGATAACTCTTTCCAGAACTTTCCAGAACTATGCAGCCATTGGTAATAATAAGTCAGTCATAGGATGTGGAAGCTTAAGAAGCTAATAAAAAAGTACTATTTTAACTTGAAATGGTAATTGGTATACGGTATGTCCATTTGTTATCGTTATTGAAATGACCAGAGCGAAAAAATGTTTCTCTTTCTCAGCAGTGTCTGCTAGATTACTTTGGTCGTAGCCAATTGCATCCATTAACGGCCGAGGTGCCAATATTTACGGTTCACAAACAGCAATCAGACCAAACATGAGACAAATTCTCAGAGTTAAAAACAAAAAACAAAAGAGAAGCTAATTCACTGAAGGGGAAAGGACGTGGAAGACGCGCATTCGCTTCTAGATAAACCTTGACCTGTGAATTTACATTCTTCAGTTTTGTGAGCCAATAGAAAACGAGGGGGCGGGACTCTGATCTGTTTGTTCGTTAAAAATGGAGGAGCTGCTAATTATTAGGTAGTGTCACACCAGGAAAAAAATTAGCCTTCTCATTCATCGATATTTATATGGTAACGTTTTTTTGTGGTAATATTACATTCACCTGCTACGATTTTCTTCTTAGCAATGTCGGCTATTGAGACACGCCCACTTTTTTTTCTTGCAATGACTCAAAACAATGTTTAGGGGGAAAAAAATTCGAAAAAGATTTTTTTTTTAAAAACCAAACAAACCCAAACACATGATTGTTGATATAGTGAAGCTTTCTGTATGGCGACGCTTATTTAACAACTTCTAGAAGGAGTCTCCAGTTCCACAACATTTCAATGGTATCAAGGAACAAATCGCTTCCACACTGTAACTGGAACTCATCGCATTTACCGAGACTGATGCAACATGGAATGTTTTATTCCTTGGTTAATACACATTCTTATTTGTTAAGGGATTTTATTTCGTTATTCTACTGTGTGGCGAAAACAACACATTCTTCTAGTTATGGTGCTTAAGATCTTTTGGAAATGCTGGGATCCGGTTGAGGCACGGCGGCCCGGGTCTCTAGCCAAGCAGAAATAAAGACGTTTGCTCCGTATTCCCTCGTGGGAGTTCCCCTGAGACGAGGTGAGGGGAAAGGTGTAATTGGATTTAGGGGGTTTACATTAAAGGTAATTAATAAAAAATTAGACGGTCTGTACTGTCGGGGATCCGCGGTCTGCTACGGGTTCTCGGTGGCATCGTCCAGGCTAATTGCTTTCATGGCATTAGTGTCGGCGCTCCGAGGGCTTCTGGGAATTTCAGCACCTCTGGATGGAGGCCAAAAAATCCTGAGTCCTGGCTTAATTAGTCTGAAAAGTGGGTCCAGGAAAAGGCTGAGGTTTTGGAGGGATGACTAATGATTAAACGCCAGACGGGGCGGCTTTGTAACGGTGTGTAAAGCGCCATTGTAGTCCAAGGGAATCCGGGGAATTTATTCTATTTATTTATTTATTTATTTTAACAGTCCGTACGGGATTTCGCAGTGGGTCGTGATTGTTGCGACCAAAAATGCTAGATTTTTACGGTGTATATTTTTTTTCGATGCATCGACGTGCGGCGTTTTTTATTCGATTTTTTTTGGTGCTGAAAACAACTTGAATCGGTAACATCGTGATCGCACGAAGTTGTTTGTTGTTAAACGAGACCTTTTACCTGTACTCTCGTCCATCGGAGAGGGCTTAGACTGAATGCGTCCAAATCTGCGGTCGTTTTGAAAAGGAAAAATAAATAAATAAAACGCACCCTCCTCCGAATACTGCGGCGTTTGCTTGATTTCGCATAAATTTCTACGGTCGCAACGTCGCGAAATCCTGGAGCAAAGGAAAACGCGAGATTTTATCGCAAATGTTTCGAAATCGCGTCGCCTGTTTTTCTTTTCGGATACCTATCGATATACTAGATATGTTTACGTCACGTGAAAATGCGCCATCTTGAGCTCGTTTATACGTGATTAATACTGCATTTGTTCGCGTTTAAGCCTGAAAATGGCTTCCTAGTCACTGTGTATGCCCACTACGTAGAGTTTAAGAGCGCTCATCAGCGTGTGTAATCATTGACATGGTGAAATTTTCTGTGAGGAGACTGTAAGGAGTCTCCAGTGTTGGCGCTGTAACTCCTGTATTTTCAGACTACAGACTTCGAATAAATGTTAGGTGAGTAATCGACAAATTTAAGTTTCGCGAGCACTAATTCTAGTGTTAAACTCTTCATGCGCCGACTTTTATTTTTCTTTGCACTGGTGTCCTTTTTTTTTCTTTTTTTTTCCTCCTTCCATCTGAGCTGGTGTTAATTTCCACTCGAGAGAAGGGGAGAGAAGGCTGCGGCTCGCCGTGGCTCTCCGCTCGAGTCCGGGCCCTACACTTGATTATGCAATCTGATTTTGATTTCATTAGGCATGCAATTGATGCGAGTGAACAAAGGGGTAATTTTTCATTCATGGCACTCTAGCTGAGCGCTGTTGTTCCCTTTCGCCTGTAATTCATCCCCCCCAGTCTCTCTCTCTCTCTCTCTCTCTGTCTCACACACATAGAACCGAAGACCATTAGGGATGCTTTAGGAGGGAGGCGTTTGAAAGATAGAGAAAGAACACGACGGGAGGCTAAATGAATGAACGCATGTGTCCACGGAGTAAAAAGGAGTCTGTCTACACCAGGCCCGTCCTAATCTTTCTGCTAAGTACTCACCGGAACCGTTTTTAAATACGATGCCTCGCTAGTGTCGCCGCAGACAGATACGTGATGGCAAAGCGATAATAGTCCTGTCATTCAGCCTTAATCGATGACGTGTGCCTGAGTGCTGAGAGCGCCGTCTCGAACTGCATCCGTATTTTTTATTTTTTTTTTTGCGAGAGTGCCTTCTCGGTGCTCAGCTTCGAAGCTCTTGATCGGTAACGATGCTCGTAAAGACGTGATTGACACATGCTTTGACGTTTTCCGTGTGTCGTTAACGCCCTCTAAGAGTTTGTGGTTTTAGCAATAATGTCAAAAGTTTGAATTTTAGCGTCGTTGGCACGCTGTAACGACGCCGATTTAAACGTTTAACGTTGTTTGAGTGGAAAAAGTTACGCTTTTTTTTCTCCCCACACTTTCCTCGCCTTCTTTCGGACGCTACGAGCGAAAAATTCTTAACCGTCATTCGTATTTGTAAGAGGTTCAAGTTAATTAGTCGTGGTAATTGTTGTGTAAAATGTGAAGAAGAAAAAAATCTACGCGGCTTGTCGCGTTAACGAGGAACCGCCAAGCGCGAACTCCTTAAAGCTCTGACACCGGAGACTCCTTACATGAATTTTCCAGAAATCAAAGGATGTTTTTTTTTTTTTTTCGTTCTCCATTTCTTTATTACTACACGTTAACCAGACAAGTCCCTGAACCGATAACGTACAAAAGTACACACCTGTGGCTTGATTAACAGCCGGCTACTTTCCGAGCGGACATTTTGTCACGATTACAAGCACTAAGTGTTACTGATGCTGTTTAACATCGTCACGCGTCGTTCCGGCCTGCATCCCTGACGCCACACTGCACACCATACAGACCGACAATCCGACCCGGTCGTCCCCTCCGTCTCTTCTCCACCCTTCCCCTTTCTCCTGCATTAGCATGGACGCCTCATTATCCTCCGCACTTGTACATAATGGCAGCAGTTGCTCTCAGGGGTCAGGGCTCCGCGGCCCCGTGACCGCACGCCTCATCAGCCATCTGAAAAGCCACAGAAACAAGGAGGAATGAGGGGGAAAAAATGGCCTCCTCCTCTCGCTAATCTGTCCTGTTCGCTAATCGCGTCTAAATTCTCACCTCTACAAGATAGAACGTCTTTTTGTTCTTGTGAATCTTGACAACATTTCGCGCTGCTTTTGTTGTTGTTGTTGTTGTCGTTTTGTTTTCCGCAACTCAATCAGCCAAGCCAGACAAGTTCGTAGTTTGCTCGTGGACACCTGACCAGCCATGTTGATTTGACCGAGTGTCACTTGCTGAACTCGGGGGGGGGGGATGTTCCGTTTTAGCCGTACCAAATGAGTAATCCTTCGAATATCTTATCGTTTCTATAGTAACAGCTTAGACAGGGACTTGCACGGTGGATTGTAACTATAGACGTGGTGTAATAATTAGCGCATTGGTTTAAGAGGAATAAAAGGTTTCACACAGTGCACTTTGTGCGGTGGTAGAACAGTATAAATGTTTTACAGCTCAAATATCAAACCATGTATAAAACAGCTATTAAAGAGAAATGGCGAGTTTCATAAAGTAGTGGTCATGATCAGTGGTGTTTATGGGTGTGTGTGTGTTGGCCTCAGACGTGTGTCCGGGGTTACGGCGTGTCAGCCTGTTATCTCTGGAGTTCTAATAACCCTGACGGCGTGTGTCTGAAGTGGCGATGCGGGTGCGAGTACAGTGCTCTACCCCGTATTTTCCTCTGATTATTCTCTCCTTGTAATTACATTATCTCCCCTTTTATGCAGAATTGTTCGCCAGGGACTAATTGATAGAGGCATGTTTAATTCATCAATCATTAGCATCAAATTTGACAATTAGAGATGATTGTTGAATTCCTGATGGAGATGAGGCGAGGTTAGTCAATTATTTGTTCTCTCTCTCTCTCTCTCTCTTTTTTGACAAGTTAAAGTAGTGCATACATTATTTCACAGCATTAAAAAAAAAGAAGTCATTTTCTCATATTTGTGACCGCAAATAAACAGCAATTTTTGCCTTAATCTCATATAAAGTTTGAATCGTCATCGCTTCGATTATGTAAGCTGGTAGAGTGGCAGCTATAATGCGTCAGACCGAAAAGTTCGCTTCAAGTCTCAACGTGATGTATTCGCTGTTTGTTTTGTTTTGTACCGAGAGTCTTACATTAGTACGTAGAAGCGCTCGTGAAGGTGTTGATTAATCGACGTGTTCCGTCAGAGACGTTTATTTAACGTTTGTCAAAGGAGTCTGCGATGTATTCATTTGGTAAAAGCTGCAATGTTAGGTTTTCCTGCATGGGAGAGTCATCAGAACAGAGCGGGTTTTCATTTCGTATGCGGTTTCTCGGTAGCGTGACAAGCTGCGTTTTTTTCTTTGTTCGTTTGTTTTGTCGTAGTAACGTCAAGAGAGAAAAAGAGAGGCGAAGGAACGACTTTTTATAGCTTATTCAACATAAGTGGCTTGTTTCGGAGACATTCCACAGCGTTACACGTAACCGGAAACTTATATAAAAATAATAATAATAATAATAAAAGTACATTTTGTTGTTTTAATAAATAAAGAACTTGTAAACGTTGGCAAATTGCTGTGGTACGAGTGGAATAAAACACTTGAAGATGTGTTGTTAGAGCGTGACGTGTGTATGTGGTGTAATGTCGGTATAGCGTATTATATTAGAATGATAAAATAACGTCGCATAAACATTGTCGCGATACACTTTTTTTTAAACAGTTAAAAACTAGACGCACCTGATTGTTTTAACTTTGTGAAATGATATTTTTCACTCTTATAGACACAACAAAAAATATATAAATTATATGTAATACAACTTTTTAAACGTTTCGTATTTTTTATTAAAAAAACACAACACTTCTCTTTTGCTATCAGTTTGTTAGCAAGCGTAAAATATCGTGATGCGTGTAGTGCATCATAGAGATGACTCTGAGTATCGTGATATGATCTTTTTTGTCACATCACCCTCCCCCTAGTAATCACTAATCATCTAATCGTGTAATTGTCTAATTGTAGGTGATTAGTGCAAGTATATGAAGCGTTCCTTTCACACACAATCAAGATGATCTTTCTCTGGTGTTAGTGTTCTTGCTATTCAAGCTGATGTGTAATGTTTTTTTTTTTTTTTTAAGCAAGTCTGAGCTTATTATTCAAGCTTTTAATAAATATACAAAATTTTCATTTTATTCCTATTATTCAAAGTTTATTTAGTTTTTTAATGAGAATTTAAAGGTTTTTTCAAGGTTGTTTTTCGTTGGTGGTGGTGTTTTTTCTTTGTTTTGAGACTTAAAATATTCGATTTTTTTTGTTTGGTTTGTTTTGTTTTGAACGAATATTGTGTTGTGTTTTTTCTTCTTCTTTTTAATACAATTTTATCAAGGTTTATTTTTTTTTTTGTTTTTTTTTTTTAAATTCATACATTCAAAATATTTGTTTGTAATTGTTTTAGACTAAGTTATACATTTAAGTTTGACGTTCAAGAGTGGTTGCTTTTTGTTTGTTTGTTTGGAAATGAAACCATTTCCAAGATTTTAGGCTCGGGTCCGTCTTTCAAATTTCGTTCCTCGGCGCAAATCTTTGGGACGGTTTTCTTTCGTTTTTTCGGCCTTCGGTTTCGGACGGTGGAAGGTTTCTCAGAGATGACGTTCGCTAGCATGTTAGCATGTGTCTAGCCTTCTCTGAATCCGTTTCCTTGGAGCAGAACTCGGAATAAAAACAATACGTAGTAATTACCAGCGGAATCCAGCAGCAGAGGCATCTATCCGAGTGATAATCGCTGCGCATCTTTATTTAATTCCATCCCTTCTGACTTAAACACGTGGCGAGAGATGCACAAAGAAGCAGTCAGGGGCAATATTATGACAGAAGTAATAAAACGTTCCTGTCAACAATAAGGATGTGATTACATGTCTACGAAAGTGACGGGCGTAAGAATACCCTCTATTCTTTCAATTACTAACGAATTGCTCCTGATTGTGCCGAGGCGTCTCCTCGCTCGGCGCTAGCGCTAAGCAAACCTCAGCTAGCACAGGCTCTTGTTAGCCTAATGCGTCGTAGCCATTAGCGGGAGTAATAAGTGTATCAAATTCGCATAATCATGTCTAATTAGTGTCGGTAATTATCTTGTTGGGCGCAGGAATATTAATCTTGCCGTGCCCGTAGGGGAAGGGCGTCTCTCGGAGGGAGGGAGCGGCAGAGAGCTCCTGTCTCACGCTGAGGAGCGTGCTCGCTAAATTAGAGCGATGGAGGGAGGCAACAGGAAGAGAGAGCGGCAGAGAAAGGGAAACAAAAGACAAAACAGAGAAGTTAACTGCGAAGTGCGTCAAGACAGATGGCCGACAACGTGCTTTTTTTTTATTTAAAAAAATAGTTCTACAGGACTATTTTTGTGGACCATCTGCATAGTTATTCTCGAATTCTTGAATAAGCTAGTCACTGTGATTTTGACACTTGAACTCCGGATATCAGCCTCGAACGTCAACAAATGGAAGATTAGCAAGGTTTAATTAGGTACTACATGAATTCGGGGAATTTAATTGGATTATAACGCTGATGCAAGAGATTATAAAAGTCTCGCTGACTGTTCGAAGGCTGCTGTAAAGTTTGGATCGTCTCTTTCCTCATTCTTATGTTTCTGTTTCTTTTGTTTATTTACCCGTTTAATGGCGCTAACGGCCACCCTGTCCTGTTTTTAAAATTTGTGGCAATGTAATAAACTTTAAAAAACTTTATTGTAAAGTTGCCAAGAATTTAGGAATCCTTCCAGTGCTCCAAGAAAAAAATTTGGACCTTTTGTGTTTATTTATTTATGTATTTATTTTAGAAACGTTTTTGCCACCTTGTAATTGTCCGGTCAAAATGAACCTTACCATAATATAATTTTTATTTTATTTTTATATCACCTAAAAGATGGCACCTACAAATGTAGTATGCCCCCATAAAAGTCCAAAAAAAAACCAAATGGATTCCCAAAAACATCAACCCCCCCCCCCCCCCCCCCTTCAGAAATGCCTCTAAAATGGGCCCCAAAAAATGCCACCAGAATTGCACCAAAGAATTCTCCTCCAAAAATGTCTCCAAAGAATGACTTCCAGGGAAAAAGCCCCAAAGTACTCCTACAAATGGCTCCCCAAAAAATACTTCCTAAAATACTTTCTAAAAATGCCCCCCAACCCCCCCCCCCACACACACATACACACAACTTTCAAAAATACCCTTAAAATTGCTCCAAACCCCCCCCCCCCCAAAAAAAATGCCACCTAAAAACAACCCCAAAGATACCCTTAATATTGAGTCCCAAAAAAAAGCTCCACAAAATTGCCCCTAAAATGCCTCCAACTACACAATCTAAAAGACACCTCTAAAAATGCCCATGAACATTAGTCTACACAAAAAAATGCTCCTCAAAATGACCCTCAAAACACCACCTAGAAAACACCCCCAAAAAGTTTGCATTTCAATAATAATGTCCTCTAATGATTTGTACTCGCAGCCTCAATGCCTCATTTTGAACCGAACCAAATCATGAAACGATTCTTTCTAACATATTTGACTCAGCATGTGTTTTAGTCACAACCCCCCACCCCCACACCCCCAATAACCTTAACACAAATAGCATTTTTTTTTGGGAAGTCTTGTGTAGTGAATAACAATTATAAACGGGTCATTTTGACTCGAACCAAAGGGAAAATCATTAAAGTGTTGCTGAAATGTTTGAGAGGGCCAACGTGTGTTTTTTGGGAGCAGCAGGGGCGGAGGGAGAGGACACCATGCGGTGCCCGCCCCGGCCTCGACGCTAATGACGGGCGCCTCTGATTGGAGGCAGGCAGGAATGCCGCTGGGGTAGATGGATGTGGCTGGCAGCGAGTGGGGGGGAGAGCTAATTACTGTTCCGAGTGTATCTTGTTAATTAAGGGCTAATTAGTGGCAGAAACCGAGAGGGGGAATGAGAGCGGGAGGGAGGGAGAGAGCGGAGGAGGAGGCGACTGCTCATGTAGTGCAGAGAGATGAACATGGAGAAGTGGCAGACCCCATCACAGAGAACGAGCAGCCGAGAGACAAATGGAGAGGACGTGTAGCGCATCTGTAGGGGAGGAAAGTGTACAATCATTAATCACAGTGCATGATGACTACAGCGAGCTTGTTTATTACTGATGTATATTTAACAGCGCACAGTTCAGGCAGATAGGGTCAGAAATAACCCCCCAAATAACGACCCCATGAAAAGCACCCAGAAAAATGCCAGCAAAATGCTCCAAAAAGCACCCACCAAAAATTGCCCCCAAAACACCTGCAAAAAGGCTCCCAAAAATGCCCCTAACAACTTCCAACCACCCCCCCACCCACCATAGCACTCCCAAAAAAAACATACAAGTGCCAAAAATCACCCTATAAAATGCCCCCATAAATAAATGGATGACACTCTGCAAACAAGATCTCTAATAAATGCCCACATATCCTCAAAAAAAAATGCCCCTAAATAATAGTCAGCCAAAAAAGCCTACCAACAAAATGCCCCTGAAATCTCACCCCCCCCCAGCAATGTCACCCATTCGAAAGTCACCCAAAACAAAACCTTATAGCTGCCACCAAAAATCACCCCCCAAAATTACCCCCCCCCAACAATAAATGCCTCCAAAAGACAACCTAGTAAATGCCCAGATACCCCCTCCAAAAAACATTCCTCCAGAATGATCACAAAAAACAACCACAGTACATGCTCCCAAACCCCCCCCCACCCCACTGCCACCTAAAAATACCCCTTAAAATGATTTATTGGGGTGAAAATACCCTAATAAATGCCCACAGCCCCCAAAAACCAGACCAAAAATGCCACCCAAAAACCCTCCCTAAATATACCCCCCAAAAAAACACTTCCAAAAATGCCCCTCGATCATGGTCCCCAAATACGTCCTTCAGAAATGTGACCAAAATAAAAATGTAACAAAACACATTTTCAGTGCGAGATAAAACTAATTAACCACAGACAGTTTATCATCACCTTTTTTTAACCTATATTTACCAGGGGTGCCAATAATTATGGAGCTGTCTGTGTATCGTTTTTTATATGAAATGAAATGCAGTAAATTAGTAACATTTTATTATTCTCTCTCTCTCTCAGGCGCTTCTCACTCCAACAGCAGTACCTCTCTGCAGTCTGGAGGCGTGGCCTCAGGACTGGGTGTGGTCTCTGTGGGCGGGGCTAAAGAGGGAATGCATCAACGCTCTTTCTCTGTGTCTAGTGCTGAGCAGTGGAATGAAGCAGTTAACACGAGCAGTACCTCAGGTGTGTCTCAGTCTCTCTCTCTCTTTCTCTCTCTCTCTCTTTCTCACACACACACACACACACACACACACACACACACACACACACACACACTCATTACTGAATAATTAACACCTACACTTTATCTAAATGCTTTTTTAAGTGAGCCATGATGTCCACTGCTTCCTAAAACACAAGGCCAATAACTTTTATTTAGAAATTGATTATGAATGAAGAATGAAGTCTGTTCTGATGATTAAAGTTTACAGGCTCAATTCATTTTACGTAAACGGCCACGTGCGTGTTACACTTCTTTTCTTCTTTTTTTTCTCTTTCATTTTTCTTCATCCTTTCCTTAACAGTAATAACACCTAAACCATTATTTACGGGGTTTTTTTGTCATGATTAATGAATGCTATGGCAGAAATACTACTACTACTATTACTACATTACTACTACTACTATTATTACTACATTACTATTATTACTACATTACTACTACTACTACTACTACTATTACTACATTACTACTACTACTATTATTACTACATTACTATTATTACTACTACTACTATTATTACTACATTACTACTACTACTATTATTACTACATTACTATTATTACTACTATTATTACTACATTCCTACTACTACTATTATTACTACATTACTATTATTACTACTATTATTACTACATTCCTACTACTACTACTATTACTACATTACTACTACTACTACATTACTACTACTACTATTATTACTACATTACTATTATTACTACATTACTACTACTACTACTACTACTATTACTACATTACTACTACTACTATTATTACTACATTACTACTACTACTACTACTACTATTACTACATTACTACTACTACTATTATTACTACTACTACTATTATTACTACATTACTACTACTACTATTATTACTACTACTACTATTATTACTACATTACTACTACTACTACTACTACTATTACTACATTACTACTACTACTATTATTACTACATTACTACATTACTATTATTACTACATTACTACTACTACTACTACTACTATTACTACATTACTACTACTACTATTATTACTACTACTACTATTATTACTACATTCCTACTACTACTATTATTACTACATTACTACTACTACTATTATTACTACATTACTATTATTACTACTATTATTACTACATTCCTACTACTACTACTATTACTACATTACTACTACTACTACATTACTACTACTACTATTATTACTACATTACTACATTACTACTACTACTACTACTACTATTACTACATTACTACTACTACTATTATTACTACTACTACTATTATTACTACATTACTACTACTACTACTACTACTATTACTACATTACTACTACTACTATTATTACTACATTACTACATTACTATTATTACTACATTACTACTACTACTACTACTACTATTACTACATTACTACTACTACTATTATTACTACATTACTACTACTACTATTATTACTACATTACCATTATTACTACTATTATTACTACATTACTACTACTACTATTATTACTACATTACTATTATTACTACTATTATTACTACATTCCTACTACTACTATTATTACTACATTACTACTACTACTATTATTACTACATTACTATTATTACTACTATTATTACTACATTACTACTACTACTATTACTACTACTACTACTATTACTACATTACTACTACTACTATTATTACTACATTACTACTACTACTATTATTACTACATTACTATTATTACTACATTACTACTACTACTACTACTATTACTACATTACTACTACTACTATTATTACTACATTACTACTACTACTATTATTACTACTACTACTATTATTACTACATTACTACTACTACTATTATTACTACATTACTACTACTACTATTATTACTACATTACTACTATTACTACATTACTACTACTACTATTATTACTACATTACTACTACTACTATTATTACTACTACTACTATTATTACTACATTACTACTACTACTATTATTACTACATTACTATTATTACTACATTACTACTACTACTACTATTACTACATTACTACTACTACTATTATTACTACATTACTACTACTACTATTATTACTACTACTACTATTATTACTACATTACTACTACTACTATTATTACTACATTACTATTATTACTACTATTATTACTACATTACTACTACTACTATTATTACTACATTACTATTATTACTACTATTATTACTACATTACTACTACTACTATTATTACTACATTACTATTATTACTACTATTATTACTACATTACTATTATTACTACTATTATTACTACATTCCTACTACTACTATTATTACTACATTACTACTACTACTATTATTACTACATTACTATTATTAATACTATTATTACTACATTACTACTACTACTATTATTACTACTACTACTACTACTATTACTACATTACTACTACTACTATTATTACTACATTACTACTACTACTATTATTACTACATTACTATTATTACTACATTACTACTACTACTACTATTACTACATTACTACTACTACTATTATTACTACATTACTACTACTACTATTACTATTATTACTACATTACTACTACTACTATTATTACTACATTACTACTATTACTACATTACTACTACTACTATTATTACTACATTACTACTACTACTATTATTACTACTACTACTATTATTACTACATTACTACTACTACTATTATTACTACATTACTATTATTACTACATTACTACTACTACTACTATTACTACATTACTACTACTACTATTATTACTACATTACTACTACTACTATTATTACTACTACTACTACTACTATTATTACTACTACTACTATTATTACATTACTACTATTATTACTACATTACTACTACTACTATTATTACTACTACTACTATTATTACTACATTAATACTACTACTATTATTACTACATTACTATTACTACATTACTATTATTACTACTACTACTATTATTACTACTACTACTATTATTACTACTACTACTATTATTACTACATTACTACTACTACTATTATTACTACTACTACTATTATTACTACATTACTACTACTATTATTATTACTACTACTATTATTACTACATTACTACTACTATTATTACTACTACTACTATTATTACTACATTACTACTACTACTATTATTACTACATTACTACTACTACTATTATTACTACTACTACTATTATTACTACATTACTACTACTACTATTATTACTACATTACTATTATTACTACATTACTACTACTACTACTATTACTACATTACTACTACTACTATTATTACTACATTACTACTACTACTATTATTACTACTACTACTATTATTACTACATTACTACTACTACTATTATTACTACATTACTATTATTACTACTATTATTACTACATTACTACTACTACTATTATTACTACATTACTATTATTACTACTATTATTACTACATTACTACTACTACTATTATTACTACATTACTATTATTACTACTATTATTACTACATTACTATTATTACTACTATTATTACTACATTCCTACTACTACTATTATTACTACATTACTACTACTACTATTATTACTACATTACTATTATTAATACTATTATTACTACATTACTACTACTACTATTACTACATTACTACTACTACTATTATTACTACATTACTACTACTACTATTATTACTACATTACTATTATTACTACATTACTACTACTACTACTACTACTATTACTACATTACTACTACTACTATTATTACTACATTACTACTACTACTATTACTATTATTACTACATTACTACTACTACTATTATTACTACATTACTATTATTACTACATTACTACTACTACTATTATTACTACTACTACTATTATTACTACATTACTACTACTACTATTATTACTACATTACTACTACTACTATTATTACTACATTACTACTACTACTATTATTACTACTACTACTATTATTACTACATTACTACTACTACTATTATTACTACATTACTATTATTACTACATTACTACTACTACTATTATTACTACTACTACTATTATTACTACATTACTACTACTACTATTATTACTACATTACTATTATTACTACTATTATTACTACATTACTACTACTACTATTATTACTACATTCCTACTACTACTATTATTACTACATTACTACTACTACTATTATTACTACATTACTATTATTAATACTATTATTACTACATTACTACTACTACTATTATTACTACTACTACTACTACTATTACTACATTACTACTACTACTATTATTACTACATTACTACTACTACTATTATTACTACATTACTATTATTACTACATTACTACTACTACTACTACTACTATTACTACATTACTACTACTACTATTATTACTACATTACTACTACTACTATTACTATTATTACTACATTACTACTACTACTATTATTACTACATTACTACTATTACTACATTACTACTACTACTATTATTACTACATTACTACTACTACTATTATTACTACTACTACTATTATTACTACATTACTACTACTACTATTATTACTACATTACTATTATTACTACATTACTACTACTACTACTATTACTACATTACTACTACTACTATTATTACTACATTACTACTACTACTATTATTACTACTACTACTATTATTACTACATTACTACTACTACTATTATTACTACATTACTATTATTACTACATTACTACTACTACTACTATTACTACATTACTACTACTACTATTATTACATTACTACTATTATTACTACATTACTACTACTACTATTATTACTACTACTACTATTATTACTACATTAATACTACTACTATTATTACTACATTACTATTACTACATTACTATTATTACTACTACTACTATTATTACTACTACTACTATTATTACTACTACTACTATTATTACTACTACTACTATTATTACTACATTACTACTACTATTATTACTACTACTACTATTATTACTACATTACTACTACTACTATTATTACTACTACTACTATTATTACTACATTACTACTACTATTATTATTACTACTACTATTATTACTACATTACTACTACTATTATTACTACTACTACTATTATTACTACATTACTATTACTACTACTACTATTATTACTACATTACTATTATTACTACTATTACTACATTACTACTACTACTACTACTATTATTACTACATTACTATTACTACTACTACTATTATTACTACTATTACTACATTACTACTATTACTACTATCACTACATTACTACTACTACTATTATTACTACATTACTACTATTACTACTATTACTACTATTACTACATTACTACTACTACTATTACTACTATTACTACAACTACTATTACTACACTACTACTATTACTATATTACTACTACTACTATTACTACATTACTACTATTACTATATTACTATTACTATTACTACATTACTACTACTACTACATTACTACTACTACTATTATTACTACTACTACTATTATTACTACATTACTATTATTATTACTACGTTACTACTATTACTACTACTACTACTACTACTATTACTACTATTACTACAACTACTATTACTACTATTACTACATTACTACTATTACTATATTACTACTACTATTACTGCTATTACTACTGTTACTACATTACTACTATTACTACATTACTACAACTATTATTACTACTATTACTACATTACTACTACTACTACTATTACTACATTACTACATTACTACTACTATTATTACTACTATTACTACATTACTACTACTACTATATTACTACTACTATTACTGCTATTACTACTGTTACTACATTACTACTACTACTATTACTACTATTACTACATTACTACTACTACATTACTACTACTACTACTACTATTATTACTACTATTACTACATTACTACTATTACTATATTACTACTACTATTACTGCTATTACTACTGTTACTACATTACTACTACTACTATTACTACAACTACTATTACTACGATTACTATATTACTACTACTGCTATATTACTACTACTACTACTACTATTACTATATTACTACTACTATTACTACATTACTACTACTACTATTATTACTACTATTACTACATTACTACTATTAGTACTACTTTACCACTATTACTACTATTACTATATTACTGCTACTATTACTACATTACTACTGTTACTACGTTACTACTACTACTATTATTACTACAATTATTATTACTACGATTACTATATTACTACTACTACTATATTACTACTATTACTACATTACTACTACTACTACTATTATTACTACTATTACTACAACTACTATTACTACATTACTACTATTACTATATTACTACATTACTACTATTACTATATTACTACTGCTATTACTACATTATTACTACTACTATTATTACTGCATTACTATTACTACTACTACTATTACTTCATTACTATTACTACTGCTGCTACTAGTACTACACTATTGCTACTATTATTACTACTATTACTACTACTATTATTACTATTACTACATTACTATTACTACATTATTACTATTATTACTACATTATTATTCTTACTACTATTACTACTACTATTACTACATTACTATTACTATTACTACTACTATTATGACTACTACTACTAATAATAATAATAATAATAATGTTAGTATTTGTTTATAATTTATTTTCTTCAGCTTTTATTATCAGGAGCAGTAATAGTATTAGTTTTTTTTAATGATCATTGTCAGTATTCATTTATTATAATTTTTATTAGAAATTAAAACAATATTTTTAAACTAAAGTATTATTTTTTGTTGTTAGCATTTATTTACCATTATTATTATTACTACTACAATTCTTTTTCTAGTTATTGTATTTGTTTGCGCTTGTTAGTATGTATTTATATTTTTTTTGTTAAATAGTTTATTATCATTATTAGTACTAGTAGTAGTAGTAGCAGTAGTAGTGTTAGTATTTGTTTAATAAGTATTGTTTTCTAGTGTTGTCAGTTTAATTTGTATTACTACTACTAATACACAGCTGTTGCTATGGTTACATCTCGACGGTCATTACCTCACTGTGTTCTTCTTGTTTATCTTGTAAATGATTTCTTTCTGTGTAATTAAGCTCGTTGGCATAATTGCGCTGGCGTAGCTATAGATTGACAGGACGTTTCCGATCTCATTAAATAAGAGGATATGTTAACGAACAGAGCTAGCCAATCACCAGCGTGGATTTTCTGAGGCTACTACAATGACCTGTAGTTCAGTTATGTAGTTGAGGCGGTTCGTAACTGAGTTTTATTGAGAATCGTGAAGAATTTGGGTCATGTGTGAACTTTTTTTTTTTTTTTTTTTTTTTTGGGGGGGGGGGGGGTATGGGGGGGGTTTCCATAATCATCCTAATTCAGTAATTACAGCTTTGTTCCCACTGCAGCACAGTCTCTCTCTCTCTCTCTCTCTCTCTTTCTCTCTCTTCATTCCTCCGTCCTGTCAGCGCACTTGACTGAAGTCAAATAATATATTTGCCAGGCGTAACAATGCTGCTCTCTCTCTCTCTCTCTCTCTCTCTCTCTCTCTCTTTTTTACCTCCCCCGTCCTTTCCTTTCCTTCTTCCTTTTTTCCCTCCTGTGTGGGGAAAATGAATGTTTTACGGGGGCAACATTCATCACTGGTTATTTCCATCTCTTTGTCGGCTGGCAGTAAAAAAGCACTTAAATGCACATCAACAGAATAACAGTCATTTCCATGCATGTTTGCACACTCGTCGTTCTCATTAGTGCCTGCTCCATCGCTCTCTCTCTCTCTCTCTCTCTCTCTGACGCCCATACACACACTTTACTCTTTTACTCTTTCTTCACGTCTCTCATCCTCTCTCTCACACACTCTCACACTCACTCACACTCTCAAGCACGCACTCTTAACTCTTTCTCCATGTCTCTTAATCTCTCTCTCTCTCACACACATGCACACATTCTTAACTCTTTCTCCATGTCTCTCTCTCTCTCTCTCTACCGCTAGTTTAAAGATCGCTCTTTACGAGCACACACACTGTGGCCCCGTGGTGCTGCAGACTGAACACATCACACACTCGCCCTTCTCTCTTCTCTCTCCGTCTCTCCGCTTGTCGAACAATCAATTTCAGCCGCCATCGGCCCCCCGCCTGCGCCCATCAGCTCCACACCCCAAAGCAGAATTACTCGCAGGGCCGCTGCCCTCCCAATGAGCTCTGCCGCACTCTGCGTGTGTCTGTGTGTGTCTGTGTGTGTGTGTGTGTGTGTGTGTGTGTGTGTTAAACCATTCCCATCAGAGTCTTTATTCCTCTCACGAAAACGTTAAGCGGGAATTCAGTGGACGTTTATGCGAAAAAGGTTTATAAGCATTAGTACAGCAATTTTGCAGCACTAAACATTATTGTTCATTTAGAAAAAAAAAACAACAACAACGTTGGACATGTAGTTTTTATCCATTTATAGTTACTCTATACAGTATTTGTAATTCTATATTAACTATAACAGGAAGTGTTTTATTTCTCTCACACCACAGCAAATTGCAACACTAACCATTTTTATTCATTTAAAAAAAAAAAAAAAAAACAACATTGTACACGTAGTTTTTATTCGTTTATAGTTACTCTGTACTGTATATGTAACTCTATATTGACTATAATGGAACAGCATGTTCCTGAGTGTTTTATTCCTCTTACACCACAGCAGATTGCCAGCTAGAACGTTGTTAATGTTAATGAAAGAATGGCATGTCTCTTTTTATCCATTAATAGTTACATTTAAGGTTGTGAATTGTCCATGAAACAAGTTCTTCCTTCCCTCACCAGCCGGACTCGATTTAACAGTGTGCGAGGAAGTGCAAAAAAAACGTAGTAAAAGTAAACATTAATGATAATTACTGTGTTATAATACGTGTCTATCAATGATTTTTCCAATTTCAATGACGGGATCACGGGTTCTCAAACTTTATAATACGAGCACGGGTTTATTTTTTTTCTTAACGAACACAATCCACAAATATCGGGCACGTTATTTAATCGCGCACAATACTAATTAGAGCTGTGGGGCTTTTTTTTTTAATGGAATTCTGGAAATTTCCACCAATGAAACGAGTGAAATTTGCCATTGAATGTAAGATATTTATACACCAACGTGTTTTAAGACACCATAACCATCAAAATAATGTTCGGTGCGTTAGGATTTCCACCACTGTAACCCCTGGGGTTCCCCAAGCACCATTTTGAGAACCATGGCTCGAGATTATTAGGCACTTGCTTTTCTCATGCAGTCTTATTATAATCTAATTTGGCGGTTTCGTAGCTATAATTAGAAGCTAAATAACTTCACGAAGCGAGTCATTTCGCGGAGGAGGAACAGCTCGGGTGATTGAGACGTGGCTTTTCTCAGACATTAACTCAAAGAACTGTTTTTTTTTTTTTTCCTGCTCGCGACTTCGATTCAAATCTATACATGTATCTATACGTAATTCATAATAAACTGAGCGATACGGTACGTTTAGCCATTTGAGGTGCGCTCGAGTCAAACAGCCATTAACTCATCCCTGCTCCGGCTGGTTGAAGGTCAGCGTACGGGATCGTCTCGTAGACGACGGAGGAAGATGATGAGCGCTCTCAGATTGATGGAGTCTCAAAAACGCGTGATGTATGTAACCGACGAGGCTTCTGCGTTTTATTTAAGGAGCGGCGCCGTTTATGAAATGGGGGGGAGGGGGGGATGCGGTGCTCGTGGAAGATGATCGGTGACCGGGTGACGACGTTTTTGTTCGTGAACGGACGATGCGTCGGAATTTCCGCCCGTTTTGACGGTCATGTTTAACGTTGCGGCGCGTCAGCGAAATAAGTTGCTTCTTATCGCTTCTGTTACAACAGCGGTACACAGTCATTCCTTCAAGTTAATCAAGTTCCCGGTCCTGACGCCGGAGACTCCTTCCGCAAACGCTCACGTTTCCTCACAGGAAAGTGTGTTTACGTCAATGTGGCGTATTTCAAAACGAGCCCCTAGTTTCTGTTCTAGAAAATGAACCGATCAGAATCAAGGATTCTGGTGGAACGCGATATATTTTATCATACAAGTCTTGTTCTGTTAAATTGGCGTGAGGTTTCTGCGGATGAATGCTAAATCTGCGTACCTACCGTTAGCTCAGGGCTCCTCTCGTGTGCTTAAACAAACATGATTGCCGACGGTAGCGTGCGCGCTGGATTTGCAGCTAGAGGGCTGGAGGGAGGGGGTGTGACGATTCCCCGCGGCGGGTGAAGAGGCTGCGAACGCGGCCGTAATGAAGTTTGACATTTCGTTTGCCGAGAGCAGCCGCCTGCACCTTGATTAGCGCGCTCTAATTGACTATAATAAGAAGGAGGTGGTGATTGTGTTCAGGCTTTTTTTTTTCCTGTCTTTTTGATTTTTTATTTTTTTTTCACTTCCATTAATTGCTGCTATTGCCTTTGATTACGGGCAGGAGGGGTGGTGTAGGGGTTTCTTCACCCCAAAAAAAAAAAAAACCTATCACTTTGCATCCTGCGTGCACTCGAATTACCGGAGGAAGTCCGTCCACACTTATGCCGACAAAGAAATTAGTTTCCACCTTTCACCCTCATCACCAGAACACTTTTTTTCTTTCTTTTTTTTTTTTAAGTTCCATCTCCCGCCGGGATGGTAATGGGCTGTAATTGCGGGTTAGCTCGCCACCTCTTTCCTCCGCCTCCTCCTCGGGGGGAGGGGAGGAAAAAAATAAAAGCTTAGTTTCGGACTTGATCCCTCCCGTGCTTCATTACAGCTGCTCGCCCGCACCGCTAATACCGAGCTGATCTCACCGCACTTCCTGCCGAGCTGGCTGGCCTGCCACTTTTCCTCTTAATCTTGAAGCCGTCTCCATCAGAACGTATGAGTAGTAATTAAGCGGGTCAGCGCTGCGATTTGAATAGCGGACAAATTGCAGGGTATTGATGGTTACCTAGGTGGCGAGTGGCTGTTCGGACCTCTTAATCCCTGTCCTCCAAGGCTACGTTTATAATCTCCGTCTACGATACGTCTATCACGTTACAGGACAACTCTTAAAACTCTTTCCAGACTGGCCGAGAGCGTGATCTGGTATCAAGAGCAGTGTTGGAAAGCGTACGACGTGGGATCTCACGCTCATCCTAGGACTCAGAATCGGCTCGTACTGTCAAACATCCTTTCAGCAGTCCGTTCTCTTCTGTACCGTAGTGATTTATCACGCAGATGAGCTCACGTCCTCTCACGTGTGCCAGAAAACACACATGGATAAAGTGTGTATTTCTTTTCTTTTTTTAAAGCAGCACTAGAGGATGATGATGTTGTTGATGATGTGTGTGCTTTCGAAACTTCCTGAATGATAATCGATGAGGCTTTTAGGGTTAAAGAGTGGTGTATCACATAGCCGTTAGCGTTCGCAGGCCTTTTCGGTGTCGTTCGTCCGTTGACTGACTTTGATTGTGTGAATCAAAGCATATGAATGAATTACAGGTCTAGTGTGAGAGACAGGGGCAAGCTTCCACTTTAACCTCACGCTTACACACACAATACACCCTCTGGCACCGAACAGGTTGGGTGTTCTCCCCCTCTGCGCCATACGGTGTGTGTGTGTGTGTACATGCAAGTGTGTGTGTGTGTGTGTGTGTGTGTGAACGGTGTTCTCAGGAGCCCCTCTGCCCCCAGCTGTCTGCTATGGCTAATGATAGGTCCCGGGGGGGCTGTTGGGGAAGAAGAGTGTGGAAATTGAAACAGACGTTCGCGACGCCGAACACAACGTGTGTGGCAGCTGTGCGCCGCGCTTCTCCATTCAGAACGAGCGAGCGCGAACGGCACCTAATAGTCATGAATATCAATGACGGGAGCAGTGTCGAGAGACGAAAAAGCGTCAGCTCCTGCCATGTTCTTATCGCCGTAGTAATTACAGTCTGCTTGCTTGCGGCTTCAGTCACTGTGATAATAGTTGTAATAGCAAAAAAAAGGACTATAAGTGAGAGGATAAAGAGAAAAAAAAAGCAACAACGTGTACACGATCGTCCTTCTTGAATCTATCTACGAATCGTTTGATTTATTTATTTTTTTAATCTAAAGTATTTCTCTTTTTTCCTCGATTCTGATTGGTCAGAATCACCCGGTTTATAATCCATGCACGCTTTCTAACGCGTTGTCGTTTCGACTTAACGGGGACTCCGTATGGGAAAAGTGTCATTTGTTTAGTAGGAAGGAGTCTCCAGTGTCAGGGCTTTAATAGTCGGTAGTTTTTCCAACACTGGGAAGTTTTCACTCGCGGTTTCCGTTTTCTCGGTAACCTGGCAAGTCTTGTTGACTTTGAGAGAGAGAGAGGTGGGGAAAAAAAGATGTGGTTGGGAGGGAACGACTGTTCAAAGTTGTAGTACGAATCGGAACTAAATTGCTTCACGGACATTGCGCCACATTAAATGTAGCTATAATTGGATAAAAAGTGCGATGTCGATCATAAAACGAATGAAAAATGTTAGTCGGTGGAAAATTGCTTCGCTGTAAGAGGAATAAGTTGCTTAGTGTTGTGCGATTATTGGAAAACAATCAACTTTAGAGGTATAACGGTTATGACAAAGAGGATGATGAACAAAACGGCCGTCCTTGACGAAGAGAATTCCGGTTAAACTCGTCTTTCGGCTCGGATCCCACTGTGTTTCGGTATTCCGTCGCTTCATTATTTATTCATCATAAAGCTGTTCTAATTGAGATACCACCTCAGAACAGTGGCTTCTCTCATTAGCAACGGCTTCACCTTCCTGCCAGTGCAGCACTCGACTGGTTCGAAAGACAACACGTGTCTGGTTATCCGCTCCGAGTTCGGAGTTGGCGATAAGTTTGTCCCTTCCTTTCCTGTGGACATGCTGCTGGCTGGTTTCTGGGAACTAGCAAACTTTTTGAAGAAACATCGCTTGTTTCAGCCACCAGTTTAAGAGCCGTGTAATTATATAATCAGGAGTGATTTTCCTAATGAAAGGCATTTTGCCTTGGAGAACATATTGTACCAAAGTACAATCGAGTCCTTTAGAGTTAACACAGATTGTCATCATCTTAGGCAATGATTCGACCAAACTGAGAGATGATATGGATTGTATTGTCTCGTCTAAGTGTGTAGTAATGGGGCTGCCCATTCAGTTGGTTCTAATTGCCGGTAAAATGAGTATTCCGTAGCCAATTCCTGGCCAGGAGTCGAGGGAGGAAAAATTGGTCGGGGTAGGCGTGGCATACTGTCTCTCTCCCCTGTCCGTTACAGCAGCTCTAGCCAATCGTGGGCATCTGTCAGCTTATGTATGCGGAAGAGGGTAGATAGCGCTGTTTCCCGAGTGTGTTACGCTGCCCTGGGATGCAGCGTGAGCAGCAGATCAACAAAGATGATTCAGAGGAAGCACCTGGTAGCTATCCTGTGAGTTAGCTAGTGGGTGGAAATTGGCAAGACTAAATTGGGAAGAAAATGGTGGGGGGGTGGAGTATTCCCAAAACTGCTGATTCACTGATTTGTTGTAATTTTGGTTAAGAACTATTTAAAAACCCACTCTGAGTTGTTTGGATGGTTGTCATGGCAACAAGTCAAATGCCGCCACCTCCCAAGCCATTGACGTCACCCGTTATTGGTGGCAGACCAGCAAGTCTCTGGCCACGAATCGGCTCACTACTTGAGACTATAAGACTGTGGCACCACTGACATTATGCACTAGGGTTCTGTGATTTGTTCATGGTTCTAGCTCTGGAAAGGGGTTTTCCTTTGGTACCTTCATTTCTCCCATACCCTTTTAAGAAAAAAAAGATTCGATCTAGCACCCTTGAGAGTCCACCTGGCTCTCCTACCCCCTGAGGAACACTTAAAGGTTTAGGTAAAACACAGCAATAAGGAGTGGTGGAGAATCTATGACTAGGCAAATGATAAGTGATTATACACTGTAAATTTTTTGTAATAGGCCGAGCTTGCAAATGATTGCAAATAAACTAACGTCACATGCACTCCAAACAAAACAAACAAAAAAACAAAACGCTGATATTATGACCTTGATGTGTTTTTAATTAAATAACATGTTAACATCATGCACCATCATGAAAGGTTAGGTACTTATCTAAATACGTGATGCGAAAATTTGAAATCAGCACGCGCCGAGCTGTATGCCAACCCACGCTAAACCGTGTGAAGCCCAAGGCAGATGTGGAAGGCTGTAGCTGAGGCTCTTCTACCCCCCACATGGGTGCCATCTTCTTCTTTTCTCTTAAAGACGGCGCTAAGCCTGCACTCCCTGAAGGGATCTTCCAAATTAGGTCTAATGTTCCGCGCCTGCTAATGGTCGTCACTGCCATTAGAATATGCAGCGTTTGGCGCCACGGGTTTTCAGATGTTCCCAGACCACTGTCCACACACACAAACGCACACACATCCACCCCAGGCCTGTTGAGATGAATAGAGTGTGCACTACCACAATGAGCTTTTGATGCCAAGACAATAGAGGGGCTGCCAGTATCTGACACACCGCATGAATGTGTGTGTGAGGGTGTAGCAATATGAGGTCTGCTTTGCCAAGGCCCCTCTGCCCCAGGGCTTGTGGATAATGGTGTCCTAGGGGGATGGAAAAGTGATGTCCAAGTGTCAAGAGTCTTAGAAATATGACCACCCTTTACCTATTGTCCCCTATTGACACCCTCCACACACATAGACACACCATCATACTTACACACCACACTCAAGACATTACAGAGTGGTAGGTTAACATGTATTAAAACCACCTTATACCTCTGCGTTGCTGGATTCTGATTAGCATTGTTTTGTTGTTGTTTTTTTTATTCCTACTGAAGCATAAATACAGAAATGACCATGTTGGTTTACATAATAAGTATAACAAGATATATATATATAATTTGTGACATTCCGATTTGAATCTTCATCAAGATTTTGAAAAGGGAGCGCAAACCAAAAATCGAGTTCTAAGACTTGCCTGATGGGCGAACGGAAACCCCAGTGTGGTCGGTCAAGCTGGTGTAATGTGCCTTCCTCCTTGCTAACCCTCAGTCTAACCCTCTTTCTCTCCAGCCAATGGGACGCTGGATTCTCTCAGTGCCGCCGCTGGGCTGGGCGGTCCCACCAGTCCCAAACTGGAACCACCTCCTTCGCCGCATGCCAACCGCAAAAAGCACAGAAGGAAAAAGAGTACGGGCATCACCAAACCTGATGGGCTGTCGGCAGGGAATGAAGGTAAAACACCTACTCATGTTTACGATCGCACTGATTTTATGCTCTCAAGGAATCTGTGTAATGGTAATGGTTCTTGATCCTTGGGGGAACCCGTAAAGGTTCTGTGGTGAGCAGAAGGTTTCCCTGTCCCCTTCTTTGCCCTGTAGGAAGCTAGAACCCTTGAGGAACCTGTTTTCAAAGAGTATGCGAACCACTTGCCATCCAGACTTGCCATGATGTACCCATATACCTCTTTGAAAGCATGACTGGCCCCGTTTCCAGAGCTTTGATTCATACCGTTGTTCTCGTTGACGGAGATGATATGTCACTAACTCATCACCTGCGTGCCATCGCTGCAGCCCGTGTGACGAATGAAGACCCATAATTGGGTGGCATTGAGAAAACAAAAGCGTTTCTCTCAGGCTATTCGCACTCAAGGGGGGGGTCAATCAATCACGCTGATGTGTGCCGTCCTTCACAAATTGTCACCGGTGTGTCATGACGGTAATGATTTTGCTCATCGTCGTTATTGTTGCGTCATCTTGTAGCCAAATCGGATCCAGTTCCCGGTCTTATTTAGCGACAGAAAAGGTGTAAGAGGAGACGACGTGGCGCGATGCAGCCCTGCGGGAGTCCGCTGACTGATTGAAGGGTGTTAAAGGGGTTTTAATGGCCTAGTAGTGAGTGATGTCTGACATTAAGGGCCCAAGGGGGATTACAGGCATGGTGGGTTCTCATTGTTCTCCTGTATTAGGGAGCGGTTTAGAAGACCGCGGTACGTCCCTTTACATGTGGAATACTGTCAAAACCGTGAGGCCTGAACGTGAGGTGACAGTCACGGCACTTTCAAAGAAAAAAAAAAAACTTTTGCTTTCCATCAAGAACAGTCTCTTTCTCCTTGCTTCTTTCCTGAAAGGTTCTATTAGCGTGCGCGTGTCTGTTCTAGTGAACGCATGCAGAATACAGACATATTGCTTAAGTATGAGAGGCACTCATGTGGAGCCACAGATTGTGTGTGTGTGTGTGTGAGAGAGAGAGAGAGAGAGAGAGAGAGAGAGAGTGAGACAGGTGGGTTGGATCCTTGAATAAATTGCTATCAGTTTATCTCATTTATGAGGCAATCACAAGCGCTGAATGCAGAAATTGAATTTTAGTTGTTTTGAAGCATCATAAATCAAATGTACGGAAGCTTTTGGGGAAAAAAAAGGTTAAGTAAGTCCCCCCCCCCACTCTGGAAAGAATATGAGAGCGCAAAGATTTAATCTGCTAATAGTTACATCTTGTCATCTTTCTATTATGCCTTTTTCTGTGGTCAATGACCATGGGTTACGCACCAAGACTTTGAGTTTGCAGGACTACGGTTGGTCCTTCTTCTTAAGGATCAGGATTGTGGTCCTTTAACAATTTTGTATCACCGGTTTTTCTTGTAAGAGTGGCTTTTGTGTCTTATGGCATTAAGTAAGGATTGAGACACGACTGGGTTGTATGACGGCATTACACTACCACCCTGAAGTTGATTATTTTTCCTATAACCGCATGTCCCGAAGTGTTTTATTCCTCTTACGCCGCAGCACTTTGCCAAAGATTGATACCTCATAGTTTCTATCCATTTATAGTTACATTTAATGTTATGGAATGCCCACAAAACAAGTTAGTTCCTGTTATGCCGTAAGTTAAGAAGAAGCCTGTATTTGTCACATATACATTACAGCAGAGTGAAATTCTTTTTTTCGCATATCCCAGTTTGGTAGGAAGTTGGGGTCAGAGTGCAGGGTGTTTTATAGCAGCTATAAACAGCCCTTCCCTCACCAGCCTGTCTTTTTTTATTTTATTTTTATCTTAAAGTGCTCTGAATGTTAAGACAAAAAAAAACACGACCCGTTATGTTAGAGAAACCGGAAATCAGAATAGACCAATCAGAATTGAGACTCTGATAGAATTACATCACATTGATAAATTCCGTCTATTTGGTATAAAAGTCAAGGCTATGAATTAGAGTTATCTTGTGAAAAAATAAATAAATAAAACCTGTCGATGTGGAAAGAGAACAATTTGACATGTTGGACAGATTTGTTTGTCCTTTTAGAAATTTCACAGCAGTTTATATCGAACTAGCATCAGAATGCAAGAATTTGCTCCACTGGCTTTTATTTATTCTTAGCAGCGTTACAGTGTCGGTTATATTTCTCCACAGTGGTACGTTTTTTTATTTTATGTTGGTTTGAGTGGATAAAGGGTTAACTCTTCCCTCGCTGGGAGTCCAAGCGGCCAGTAGCAAATGAAGCTTTAACTGCCTGGCCTAATGGAGGGTGTTTATCTCAATACTTTTGTTTTGTCATTCTCCAACCCGCTCTCGTTTCCCCAAGTGCTCCCCCGAGCCCCTGCCTCTCTAATGGAGCTGCTGTGGAGGGCCGCTCTTTGGAGGCAGAAATAACAAGATTATTGTTCGCATTCCACGCTATGCAGTCACATACACACAAGCGCTCACGCCCAGACAAACACGGGGTCGGACTTTGCGAGTACTGGTGTTAGGTATACGCGCGCCTGCGCTCGGCAAGGACAGTCATGCTTATCCAATTGTCCATAGATCTCATTACACGAATATTGTTTGTGTATGTGTGTAGACGTGAGGTTGTTTTCGCCGACTGTTGTGTGTTGGAGGGAGATCGAGAGCGCGTTGTCGTCGCCTCTCCTCCTCTCTGTTTGGCCTGTGTCCCCCCAGGCTTGTCTTGGTAATGGCCCTGTGCTGATTGCTCTAATACAGGTTAGGAATATTGCCTTTAATGATGTGTAAAATGAGCAAGCGCCAGCGCTGACATTTACAGATGGCACCAGCGGACTCGGTTCCTCCCAACTGCCTGTTAATTCACAGCAAATGACTAGCACCTTGCACCCTTTTATCAACCACCATCTCTCTGTTTTTTTTTTTTTTGTTTGTTTGTTTTTTTTTTACCTTGAAGCACGTTTGAGCCGGTTAAGGAATGAGAGTGTATAAGAATATTGTTTGGTAACAACAATGCACCAGGTGAAAAAAGCCCCATAAAAACCCAAATAAACACCTCACGGCTTTGCCTTGCACATGACTTGATGGATCATAGCAACAGATTCTGACAGAATAGCAATCGGGACCTGCTGCCTAGTCCAGCTGTGGTCAGTGCGAGAAGATCCGACAAGCCCGGGGGTCTAGAACCAAAGCATCTGCTCCTAGACTACAATCAGAATCGGAGGATTCACCTGAATGAATCCTGAGACACTCACTCACCAACCAACCATCCCACCACCCCCGCCCCCCAAACACACGCCTTCTCTTATTCCATAACATTTAGCGTTAGCAGATTGGCCACCATATGTCTCCCGTAGAGCACCGTGTCCCAACATGTCACAATATTTGCACATGGCGAAGAGCTGATGAGCTTCTGTAAGGTTAACGACTCCAATTACATTCGATTAAAGCGGCTAATGGCCTTCATCATTTGCAGTTACGACATGAGCAAGACCAAAAAGCTGTCCATTGAATTTCTGATGCATGGAATCTGGAAGGCAGCCAGGAGAGAGGAAATACCACACTTTTAACTTCCCTTAGTCATTATCTTGAACTTGCTTTTAATTGTGTTAATAAGGGTACATCACACCACCCTCACTCGCTGCACCCAGATCGAATTGCCGAGCCACTTCTCTGTTATCTCTCCATTTAAGCGTACTTGTTGCTGACGTGAATCCGCAGCGTGGCGATCCATAAAGCATTTCTGATCGCTTTTATGTACAAGGTCCTGGTAGGAATTGTGTAAAAATAAGTGTTGACAGAAGCATTTCATTTTTAGTCAAGTTACATAAATTCCTGAAGCACATGCCCCTTAAACCAGCTTTGCCAAATATTTATACAGTTCAGGTATTTCTTCAAAATGTTATTTTGCAAGCCTCTCAAAAAAACAGGTTTCCCTTAAGACCCAGGGCCATTAGGATGTGACTTTCGCGAGCTTAGTATTGGGACTCGTTTGCTTGCTTCAAACCACTGGCAATCGAAGCTTGATATTTTTAGATTTCCATATGGAAATTACCTGTTGTAATGGCAATTTTTTCAGATGACCAGCCAACAAGGTAATTGTCTGTGTTCAGATTCATAGGTGTGTAATCATAGAACCCGCTGGAATTCCAGTTAATTATGTCGGTGTACGTATTAGCGTTATCAAAGCGAGAAAGAAAGGGGAGAGGTAGGTAGCGCGCACATACAAAGGAGATATAATTGCATGGAGAAAACAAATGCATGTATAACATAACGCTAATTTTTAAAACCACTACCAAAATATCTTAAAATACAAGCCCCAGTCTGGGACCCTACTCAAGAGGACAGAGTGCTCAACAGCATGTAATTAAACTAGCTAGCTATGTAATTACATCGCAGAACTGTTTCGCTTCCATTTTATAATCAGCTACATCCTGTTCGTGTGGGTGCGTGTATACAGGCTAACGTCAGGGACAGAATTAATGTCAGATAGACCACGTGGTGTGTTGTTCTTAAATATTACTGATATGGTGACCTAGACCTAGAGAAAGCCGTCCACCAAAACATGGTAAGGAGGGCATTTAGTCAGAGAATCAACCAAGAAGCGAAGGGTAGCTCTCAACACGATGCTCCCACCACCATGCTTCTCGGCAGTGTTGGATTTAATGGTCTGGAACGTCCACGAAACAATTTATTGTTTTAGCTAGCATTATGGCAGCTATAAAGAGCTGTTCCCTCACTAAACTCTCTCTCTTTTATTTTTTTTTTCTTTCTCAGAGTGCGTATTAGATTCTTTAAAAAAAAAAAACCTGCGATTTGCAATGCGGCCAGAAGTACAGTAAGAGCTGCTGTTAATCATAATTAGCATGGACACAAGCATTGCAGTGGAATTTGAAGCCCTAGACAGCCTGGAAAGTAAACAATGAACCGCTGGTGGCCGGGCAGCGCTCCCTCAGTCCTTTAGTCCTTGATTTAGATACACACCTCCTGGCTTTTTATTGATCTGGAGCCTGGAGTCGAGTCCCGTGAATGAAATCAGATAATTGAAGATGGTGTAGAGCTAATTGGATTATTGTTTTCAGCTCGAGGCTGTGTAGCTTTGCCGAGAGAATAAGACGTGTTGTGTATAATCGTACATCTGTTGTTTGGCACGCCGGTTCTGATAGGAAAGCGATTAATGTGGGATTTCTGTAACAAGTAGTGTATATACGTTGCATGATTTATCTAAATGGGACATTTAATCAGTGTATGAAATGCTAATCTTGTTGTCATATTCTCTCTCTATATATAAATTTTTATTTTTTTTTTTCAATTATGATGCAATGTAAGGTAGGACCCAAGTAGCTAAATACCCCAAAAAATTCCTGACGCTCATCCAATCATTATGAACGTGTTAAAGTCATCACGGCTGTAAAACGCTCATCAAGCAAATTATCGCTGAGCTGATGGTTTATTTCTCACCTCTCGCCTCTTGTTGCGCCGGCCGACGCGCGCCCCTTTGTCTCGCCTCATGTTTGTGATGTGGAAATTAGCACGACCCGAATGATTAACCCACATTAGATTCTAGTTAGGCGGGTTGCTCTGTAATGCGATTGGATGATAATGAGATAAAAGCTCTAATGGATATGTTTACCTTGTAAATGAGTCGATTTTTATTATGCTGATGTGCCACGGCTACTGGAATTGATGACGGGAACTCATGTTTGCCCTCTATTGCTGTCTTTTTAGGTTCGTGCCGGAGCTAAAATATGTGTTTTGTCATCTCTATGTGCATCATTATGTCTGGAGAGGGGTAGAAGCAAAAACAGTGATGGTTGCTTGCTTACCTGTGGCAAATTGAACACCAAATTGGTGTTAATTCTGCTGATCTGAAATTCTGGTTTGTTTGGGTTTGTTGGGGAGAGTATGAAAGTATGCCCCTCCCACCCGGAGAGCACTAACAATTTCCTGTCTTGACTCCCGACTAGGAATAGCTGTGGCGTCGTTTGGAATTCAAACTCACGACTATAGGGCGAACAATTATAATTATTATTTATTAGTTTTTTCGGTTTCTGGTTTTTTACAAACCTGTTAATGCCTCCCCGGTGTTCTGCTCATCTTGAAGTAAATGTGTCTTGTTGTTTTCAGAGCAAGAAGAGTCGTTTGAGTTCATCATTGTGTCACTGACTGGACAGATGTGGCATTTTGAGGCGTCAACGTATGAGGAGAGAGAGCTCTGGGTCCAAGCCATCGAGAGTCAGATATTTGCCAGTTTACAGTCATGTGAAAGTAGCAAGAATAAGGTATGTCATGACCTAGCTTAGATCTTGGATTCGCATTAAGTGCGTCAAGTACTTAATATTCTAACATGTTTGAATGGTGTTCCTCAGGGCTCTCATGTGGGACCAATAAAGTCGGAAATTGCATCAAAACATGACAAAAGAATGTACTAACGCACTAGTTCTGAGTTTTTTGTTTGTAAAAGTGTGTAAAAGGATATTTTGATCACGTCATATACCATATTTTCAACAGCTTATTCTTCCATGTGTGTATTTCTTCTCTCATCTTTCTGATCTTGCAGCATGCATGTAAGTACAGGTGGTGCATTGAAGGGAAATCTGTTATTAAGACTGACAAGTCTCGTTTTCATCTTCATACCAAACGTCTCGTCTGCTCTTCTCTCTCTCTCATTTGCACACACTCACTCTCTCGCGCTCTGTCTCTCTCTCTTTCTCACACACACACACACACACTTACACTCTTGTATTCTTTGTGATCTCTAACTTAATCTTCCTCCACTCAAGTCACGCTTAGGGAGCCAGAGTGATGCCATGACCATCCAGTCCATCAGGAACGTAAGAGGGAACAGTTTCTGTGTGGACTGCGACTCCCCCAGTGAGTACAGAACTTTGTGATGTGTCTGTATGCTATGTGACTCAACAGATATCAGTTTCTGTATTTTCAACATAGTGACTGTAGTAGAAGACGACGTGTTGCAGTGTGAACAGATTTGTTTGGGGGTTTTTTTCTCATGTAGATCCAGACTGGGCGAGTTTGAACCTCGGCGCTCTGATCTGTATCGAGTGCTCGGGGATCCATCGGCACTTGGGCACTCACCTGTCACGTGTGCGCTCGCTGGACCTAGACGACTGGCCTGTGGAGCTGAGCATGGTGATGACGGCCATCGGAAACGCTATGGCCAACAGCGTGTGGGAGGGAGCGCTGGAGGGATATACCAAACCCGGAGCTGATAGCAGCAGGTACATTCCTACACGTTCACGTACATCTACACTTACTTCTACACGTACATCTACACGCACAGCTACAGGTACACTTACACGTCCACCTACACGTATACCTACATGTACACGTACATCTACACGTACACCTACACTTACACCTACACATATACTTACACGTACAGCTACACTTACACCAACACATACACCTACACTTACAGCTACACATACACGTACACCTACTCGTACAGCAACACTTACACCAACACGTACACCTACAGCTACACCTACACTTACACCAACAGCTACACAAACACTTACACCTACACGTACACCTAAACATACACGTACACCTACACTTACACCTAAACATACAGGTACACCTAGAGCTACACTTACACCTACACATATACTTACACGTACAGCTACACTTACACCAACACATACACCTACACTTACAGCTACACATACACGTACACCTACAGCTACACCTACAGCTACACATACACTTACACGTACACCTACACTTACACGTACACGTACACCTAAACATACACGTACACCTACACTTACACCTAAACATACAGGTACACCTAGAGCTACACTTAAACCTACACATATACTTACACGTACACATACACCTACACATACAGGTACATCTAGACATACACATACACCTACAGCTACACTTACACCTACACATACACCTAGACGTACACCTACACATACAGCTACACTTACACGTACACCTACACTTACAGCTACACATACACGTACACCTACTCATACAGCTACACTTACACCAACACGTACACCTACAGCTACACATACACTTACACCTACACGTACACCTAAACATACACATACACTTACACCTACACGTACACCTACACATACAGGTACACTTAGACATACACTTACACGTACACATACACCTACACATACAGGTACACCTACACATACACCTACAGCTAAACTTACACATACACATACAGCTACACTTACACCTACACATACACATACACCTACATGTAGACCCACACTTACACCTACACACACTTACACCTACACGTACAGCTACACGTACAACTACACTTACACCTACACGTACAGCTACACCTACATGTATAGCTACACTTACACCTACACACACTTATAAATACACGTACACCTACACATACACTTACATCTACACATACACATACAGTTACACTTACACCTACACATACAGTTACACTTACACCTATACCTACACATATATCTACACACTTATACCTACACGTACATCTACACGTATAGCTATACATACACGTACAGCTACACCTATACGGACAGCTAAACTTACAGCTACACGTACATCTACACACACTTATACCTACACGTACAGCTACACGTACATCTACAGCTACACATACAGCAACACGTAAAGCTACACGTACACCTACACTTACACCTACACATACACCTACACCTACACGTACAGCTACACATACACCTATAGCTACATGTACACCTACACCTACATGTACAGCTACACATACACCTACACCTACACACACTTATACCTACACGTACAGCTACACTTACACCTACACATACACCTATAGCTACATGTACACCTACACCTACACGTACAGCTACACATACACCTACACCTACACACACTTATACCTACATGTACAGCTACACTTGCACCTACACTTACACCTACACATACACGTACACCTACACATACACCTATAGCTACATGTACACCTACACATACACTTACATCTATACATAGACGTTCACCTACACTTACACCTACACACTTATACCTACACGTACAGCTACACTTACACCTACACCTACACATACACCTACACGTACAGCTACACATACACCTATAGCTACATGTACACCTGCACGTACAGCTACACGTACAGCTACACATACACTTACATCTACACATAGACATACACCTACACTTACACCTACACACACTTATACCTACACGTACAGCTACACTTACACCTTCACGTACAGCTACATGTACACCTACACTTACACCTACACCTACACGTACACTTACACCTACATGTACAGCTACACGTACACCTACACCTACATGTACAGCTACATGTACAGCTACACGTAAAGCTACACGTACACCTACACGTACACCTACGCTTACACCTACATGTATAGCTACACGTACACCTACACCTACATGTACAGCTACACGTACACCTACACGTAAACCTACACATACACCTACACGTACAGCTACACGTACACCTACATGTACAGCTACACGTAAAGCTACACGTACACCTACACGTACAGCTACACATACACGTACACCTACACATACAGCTACACGTACAGCTACACATACACATACACCTACAATTACACCTACATGTACAGCTACACGTACACCTACACTTACAGCTACACGTACAGCTACACATACACGTACACCTACACTTACAGCTACACGTACACCTACACGTACAGCTACACATACACCTATAGCTACATGTACACCTACACCTACAGCTACACCTGCACCTACAGCTACTCGTACAGCTACACATACACGTACACATACAGCTAGACTTACACCTGCACCTACACCTATATCTAGATCCAACCGTTATCTGTTTAGTGCTCTAAACACGAAATCTTTCTTTCTTGCCTTTGTTTCTTGTTACATGCGTGAGTATAGAATATAATGTAGTGTAATCAAAGCTAATCGCCTAATTTAAACCACAAATCTGCCCAGCACACCAAAAGCGCACCTCTAATCTCAACCGGATGTCCCGTGAACCTTTCTGGATTTAGTTTTTTCGGTTAAAAAAAAAGTGTCTCCTATTCATATCTGTTTATACACTGTATGTGTGTGTGTGTGTGTGTGTGTGTGTGTGTGTGTGTGTGTGTGTGTATATATATATATAGAGTTCACTTTAGTACAGATTAGATATTATAACTGATCTATGGATTTGAATTTGTCATTGTGTGTGCGCGTGCGTGTGTGTGTTTAAGCCGACATTATGAAAAGAGGTCAGCTATTTCCCTGAGTCTCGGTCGGAGTAGCGGCGTCTGTGCAATAGATAGGACTCCCGGATGGCAGCCGAGCGCTTGCTCCTGACTGGATGAAGGATTATTGATGCTGATATCCCGCTCTCACACTCCAGTCGGCAGCACTCGCTGGCGGCCGGGCAGCGGGAGTGTTTTTCACTGTCAGGGAACTCTGACGGCTCACACACACACACACACTCCGTCAGAAATGAAAATCTGATTAACGTCGTAACTGATTTTCCTGAGCCACAGCAGCGTTGCTGTTACATGGTGTGTAATCAATGCTTTTTCCTCTCTGGGGTTGTAAACAGTCATGTTAATGTGCTCATATGTATAGGGGATCTTGGGAATACGTGCTTCCCTCAAGTGTGGTCTATCTATACAGAGCTGCATCAAGTGAGGAAAATAAACAACGATGCTTAGCGGGGTTACTTTTACGGCTCGGCTCAAAGTCCTGTATTCACAGTTGTGCCCAAATGTTTGCACACCCCTTGCAGAATCTACTCTATCTTAATACTGTTAACAAGATAAGATAGACCATAAAAATCCCATGTTGTTTATTTAGTTCAGTCCTGAAGAACCTATATCACATAGCAGATGTTTACATATAGTCCACAAGACAAGATAATAGCTGAATTTATAAAAAATGACCCCGTTCAAAAGTTTACACACCCTTGATTCTTAATACTGTGTGTCGTTACCTGGATGATCTGTTTATTATGATAATAATAATAATAATAATAATAATAATAAACCTTAGTTTATAAAGCGCCTTTAAAAGCAGCTTCTCAAAGCGCTGTACATAAAATAAGCAGTACACAGAAAAATTAAACATAAAAGTTAATAACAACAATGTTAGGAATAATAATAATAGTAATAATAAAAGATGATTTGTGAGAGTTGTTCACGAGTCCCTTGTTTGTCCTGAGCAGTTAAACTGCCCACTGTTCTTCAGAAAAATCCTCCAGGTCCTGCACATTCTTTGCTTTTCCAGCATCTTCTGCATATTTGAGCCCTTTCCAACAGCGGTTATATGAGGTTGAGGTCCATCTTTTCACACCGAGGACGACTGAGGGATTCGTACACGACTATTACACAAGGTGCAAACATTCACTGATGCTCAAGAAGGCATCACCGTACATTAAGAGCCAGGGGAGTGTAAACTTTTGAACAGGATGATCGGTGTAAATTGTTATCATTTTGTTTAGATCCTTTTATTTAGTAGTATCCTTAGTATCCTTCATTTAGTACTGCCCTTCAGACACTAAATAAGATAGTTACATGTCTCCCAGAAGACAAAATACTCTCAATTTACACCAATCGTCCTGTTCAAAAGTTTACACCCCCCTGGCTCTTAATCTATCGTGTTACTATGTATCTGATAGTAAAGACGTGGATTTCACCGGCGATGATATTAAAATAATACCCGATTCGAATTTCAGTACACTCACGTAAGACAGGTTTTTATTTAGCGTGCTTAGCAGTTAATGCTCGCAATACTCTAACGAGGGTGTAGAGTACTAGAGCAGAGTCGCCATGGCGCCGGGGCCTAACGTAATTAATTAGAACGATTATTTTGATGAATAGAACCAATCAATCGTACAGATCTTCGGGTCGTCCTTTAACCAGATTGATGGATTTATGATTTACTCAGTGCGTGTCATAAATTAGGCTGTGCTCATAAATCTTGCACCAGGGCCAGAGATAGACAAGGAGAGAGAGAGAGAGACAGAGTGTCTGTGTGTGTGTGAGAGAGAGAGAGAGACAGAGAGTGTGTATATTGAGCTTTAATAGAACATGTCTTAAATTAGCAGTTGGCAGATGTGTGTTTTTCGAGGCAGGTCTAATTGCCTTGCACCTGTGCGTGTAAATGTTGAGAGGGGTCTGTGCAACAGATTCTCTCTCTCTCTCTCTCTCTTTCTCTCTCATTCACTCACTCCAAAAATGGCTGCATTCTACAATCAATTTCCTTTCATATATCTTTTTCCTTTTTTTTTCTTTCTTTCTTTTGCGCACTCCCATTAAGACACTTCGGGAAGCACCTTTGTCTCCATCACTCCGTCTCCTCCAACCCCCTCCCCCGTGTCCCGGAGGTCCAGGCAGTCGTGGAGAGCTATCGCTCATCAGTGCACTCTTCACTGTCTCTCTCTCTCTCTCTCTCTCTCTCTCTCTCTCTATCACACACACACACACACACACACACACACACACACCTTGACGCCCTTTGGCCAGTACAGGCAATAGTTCTGATAAGGAGAGCACTTTGTTTCTGAAATAATTTGCCCGGCGTGTCGCCCCCACAGGGCAGAGGCGGTAATAAAAATGAAGCACGCCACTAAGTTTACCCCTCCCCGTATGCTATACCATTTCACCCCTTTCACTGTACACCTGCTGGGCTTCAAGACCTCCGCGCTGAGCCCCTGCTTTCTATTTTAAGTGGTTTCGATCACTACTTAGGATCCCTCCAGAGTGCGCATCTTTAAATCAGACGTTCTGAACATTTCCAGCTTTTACCCGTTTATAACTTTTTATCCATTTATAGTAACATTTGTTATTGTTCCAACTCTCTCTTTTATAATTCATAATATTTCAATTTATTTTTAGATTTTATATTATTTTCTTCCTTCTGTTGTTTATTATTATTATTATTATTATTATTATAGGTCCAAGCACCAAAGGTGATGGAACCCTATTGTAATTGTCAAGATTATTATTATTATTATGTTTCTTTGTTTATATTACAAAATATTATTCTACACATTTGACATACTTTTCACAAAAGAAATACTGAACTGAGAAGGTCCGTAGAATTTATCGGACAGTTAAAAGGGTCTCTGGCTACAAAAAAGTTTGTGCGCCCCTTCTTTAAAACACCTGACCCACATTTACACCAGTCTGAGAGCCAAATATTCATGAGCCGTATGTCCCATAAAACGAATATCATTCGTGGACGATTCAAGAACTTTTGGTGCCCCGAAAACAGTTATTAGTTCCAATTAATCAGCACTCTGGTGCTAGAATTAGACCGGGACTCAGCTGTGTAAAGGTCCTGAAAGCTGTGAGATTAGACACTGTCTCTGAGCGGTGGAACTCCACCAGGAGAAGAGCTATCTGTTTGCAGCTCATGTCTTCGACGGTGTCAGTGGGGCGGGGTGGGGGGCGGTTGGCATAGCTATCTTTGCCTCGAGCCTCCGCCACACATAGACTAATTACTTCGATTAACGTTTGATTAATTAATACTGAGAAACAAGGTGCAGCAAGTACCGCTAAAATCTCACAAGGCAGCTTATAAGTGCTAGAGACTGTAACTGATTATTAATGATTAATTATGAGTGTTGTACCTAATGGCTACCGGCACCTCCTCATAGATAGATATAGACGCATGATGTGGTTTAACTGATAGAGGAATGATCGAAAAACTATTTACGTTTACCTCTAGTTTACTATAGTGTTGTTCAAGTATTATATTAACATCCTCGTTCTAATGCGTTATCGTTTCTAACAATTGTTTTAGGAGTTTATGATTTGGAGTTTCTCGGGAACATGTCAGGGATGTATGTCCTTTTTTTTTTTCTTTCTTTCCTTTTTTAAACTTCCACAACTGTTTATAGCTGCTATAAGGTCAGTGATAACTTGAACTAGCTCGTCTCAAGGACCTTACATAACATTTAAAAGTAACTCTAAACAGTTAAACCAGCACTTATGTTCCTTTACGTAATATCGACATCGTGAAAAATGACATCACGGGACACTTTTCCAAGATATTGTCTATACATGTATAACATTTAAAAAATGTTTTTTTTTTAAATTCCAAACAAATTTTTTCTCCTTCAATAATAATATAAAATAAAACCCATCTGTCATGTATCTTACAAATGTCATGATTATGATTTTGATATTATAATCAAGCAATCACTTCTCTTTCCCTGTGTGCTACATGGATTGACCTCCCCTTTAACCGAGTATTTCCGTTGCGATTTAAGACGGCCCCTCACTGCTGTATGAGCTGTATGGCACAACCCTGCCTCTCCAGGCCACTTGGCACCTCTGAACCTGGCTGAATAGCTCCCTCTCCCCGAGTGTGCACTTCATGGGGAGCGAGGGCAGCGTGAGGAGGAGGAGGAGGGAGATGGCAGAGGGTTTGTGTTTGTGTGCCGCTGAGTAATTATCCTTGTTTGTCCTGCTGTATTGAGGTGCGCTCATGTGTCACTGACTCGCCAGGCAAATCATTCCACTTGATGAGGTGCAGGGCTTTCTGGGACTTCCTTACAAGAGCCAAGTCCTCACCCCATCCTCACCCTTCCTCCTTCTTCTTTATTTATCCTTATTTTAAAAATAAATAAATAAAACTTCTTTTTTTATTTCTGCATAATTTAGTTGAAATATGGGGGTCATTAAGTAATTTATTATGCTAAGGATTTGCGGGTGGGGTGGGGGGAATAAAATCTTTTTCCATGTTACTGTTTAGATTATTAAGAATTTAATTTCTTTTTTTCCCCCCTGTATATGCCTGCGCTGTAATCCATGACGCAGGCCGTAATACACAAAGTTCCTGTTCTGATGAACATGATGAATACGTTTTCCCTGTGAAACACTTTCTCTGTCCCCCAAGCAACCCCACGTTTCAGAGCAAGCATGTGTGCCAGGCTGTGTGTGTGTGTGTGTTTCTGAAGGGGGTAGCCATGGGCCTGATTTCCTGAATATAACCCCCCGAAACCCCATGGAGAGTGTCCTCTCAGTCTCATCACTCTTTCTTTTTTTTTTCCCCAACCCTCCTCTTTTTCTCTACAGCCCTCCCTCCCTCCCTCCTCTCTTTCGCTCCCTCTGTCTCTCTTTTGACATGCTAAAGCTGCTCGTTTTTATTTTTCCTTCCTCCTGCCGAGAGGAAGCGTCCTTTTCAAGGCTTCTCGGCTTTCTCCCACAGCCCCTCGCGCCGGCCGGGCACTTGTTTGCTTTCGCGGCGCCGTCTCAAACAGGAGGCAGAGGCGGGATCTCTTCTTCCTTGCCCTTCTCCCTTCGTTCCGCGGGAATTAATACAGCCGAGCAGATTGTCCGCAGTCTTGACGGTTTAAACAGAAATGGAGGTTTTAGAGGCTCTTGGTGCTGTAGATGCAAAAAAAAGCCAGTGTATATATACGTTCACTTTAATAGGAACACCTGTACCCCTGCTTACATGAATCACGGCTCAACACGTTGATGCTTTTCTGCTCATCACGGCTGTACAGAGTGGTTATTTGCGTTATCGTAGCGTTCTCCTCTAACCTCTCTTTCATCAGCAAGGTGCTTCTGGATGTTTTTTGTCTTCCGCACCATTCTTTGTCAACATTTCAGACCCTTGTGCATGATTGGCTGACTGGGTAATTGCCTGAAATGGCAGGTGCTTCTGTTAAAGTAGACATCGAGTGTACGCCCAGAAAAAAAAAAAAAGGTTTACTTATTTTAATTTTGTAAATAAAAAAAATTTCAGAAGGAAAAAGGATCTTGACTTGTCCTGTACTCATGCAAATTGTGTCCAATCAAATGGTCTTGAGAACGTATTAGCCCCGCCCCTGCGTTTTCCGGCATGGTTATTCACTTTCTCTGCTGAATGATGGTTGTGCGTGCGTGTGTGTGTGCTCATTCCTCCTCCAAAATAGTCATCTTCTCTCAAACATGTACAACCGTTGCGCCTAATCGGTCCAAAATAAAAATCCGTCCCACTCGCTCACTGACGTCCAGAATCAGATCCCGACTCTAACGTTATTTCAAGAGCACTTTGATGTTAAATTTGATCGCACGACTCTATTGGAGCCTCTCGCTAGCGCCGCAGACTCTAAAGCAGACTCCTAGGACGATTTTGCGGTTCCGCTTGAGTGCACGTGTGTGGACCCCCTTCATCTCCGTCCCAAACCGCAGAACGGGAGAACGTCCGGGGCCCCTTTCTGTCGCTTCTTCTCTTTTACAGTCTCCAGCCTTTTCACTGCCGCCGTATGTTTTCTGTGTGCGAGCGAAAGAAGAGAAAGATAACAATGGGGTGGGTCTCTCTCAGCACCTCTTCAAAAGAAAAACAAGCTTTGAAAGACTGACTGCTGAGGAGGGGGGGGTGGGGGGGGGGGGTAGCACTCTCTCTCTCTCTCTCTCTCTCTCTCTCTCTCTCTCTCTCACTCACACACACACACACACACACACACACACACCATTGAAGAGCAATTCACTGTGGCCGCAGTCTATTCACGGGCTTTGTGCCTTGTTCTGGGTAAAGAGCGGACGGGGACTTTAAGGGGAACGCAGTTAAAGCCGTGGCCTTTTTAATTAGCTCACTCCTTTGTTGTGCTACTGACTTTCACAGAGTGCTTGGATACAGGAAATTGCGTACAGTGTGGCAACAAAAACATGTTTGCATACTTAAAACCTTTCCTTTGTTTTTGTTTTTTTGTTTACCCCGAACGACTCCTTTAATATTTAAATCTTCACGTTGTTGAAGGTTTGAAGTGGGATATGCAACGTGACCTGTTTGAAGTGGGATATTGTGCTCTAGAAAAGCTCAAACCCGGTGATCTGTTAGTTGAAGTCTTGTGTGGCATTGTACATTTGTTTCGTTTAAAAAAAATAATAATAATTTCACACTTTTTTTTGCATGTTGTTATGGTTTTAGAATATAAAAGTAAATAGCAGGTTAAACATGGGAAATGGTCTTGGCGGTTCTACAAAGCGCTTTACACTGGTTCTCATTCACCCATTCATACACACATACACACACACTCGCACACCAATGGTAGCAGAGCTGCCATGCACGGCGCTAGCTTGCCATCGGGAGCAACGCAACTTGGCGTCACGTGGGCCGGGAATCGAACCGCCAACCCTACGATTACTGGACAACCCGCTCTACCACTTGTGGCATGCTGTTATAGACCTTCCTGTGGTGGAAAACCTTAAAGTTACAGCATTACCTCTGACTGTTGGAAAGACGCTGACACTGGAGACTCCTTCCGTAAATGTTCAATAGACGTCTCGGACGGAAAACTTCACCGTGGTCAACAGTTATAAAAACAGGTTTATAATATAAACGTGTGCTTTACCTTACAGCCAGAACCACTGTTTGATCAGGTTTGAGAACTCACAGCGCTGTGGTGTAATAAAGCTGAATATGCAAAGGAAATTGATATGTTGTGACGGGAAAGCTGAAGAAGTGAACTTCAGGCGCGTGAATATGTGATGACTGAGGATAAATTATGAAATTAAATGTTTTTAAAGTTTTTAAAGAGGCTTTATGAATGTTCTTGGGTACAAATCTAGGTTATCCAGTTGAGTGCAAAAAAAAAACCCCACCATATTGCTACATAGTTTAACGTATAAAATATATTTCCTATAGCGAATTCCTGTGGACCTTGCTCGCTTTTCTAGTCCAACTCTCATGCCTCGTCTCTCGTCTCTATGACATGATATGATATTCTTTTTTTTTTTTTCCCCTCCCACTCCCTCCCATCCCTCCCTCTGGTCTAGCTCTGGCAGCTGACATATCAGCCTGTTCCCCAGTGCTGGCTGATTTGGAGTCTACTCTTATCTTATTGTCCAGGAGATAATAAGGGGGCTTTTCCCCATTTAGACGCCATTGTGCCTCCAATCAGCGCTGCTGTAATTAACATGTGATGTGCAGGCTCACCATTTGGCTCGTTGCAGTCACCTCGGAAAGAGGTGGCACTGTATTCCTAACACCTAATTAGTCGTAGAATTAGCAAGCGTTAAAGGGAGAGGAAGTCCTCTCGCCACACGCTGTGGGAAGGATGGGGTAATACAGTAAATTAAAAATCCCGTCGCACTTGGAGCCAAAACCTCATCTCTTACACCGTTTGTTGTTTATCAGACATATGGATGTGGTTATACTCAATGTAAAAAGAGACTCGTGGGACTTGCGAATCTCATCCCTTTCCTCTCTGTCGCTCACTTATCCGAGTCAAACAACGAGCCCTTTCTGGTCGCCTTATCGCCCGGCGCATGAGGTTGAGGGGTCACTACTGCACTGAGCATGCTCGGAAATAGCCGCCTATCGATTTGGATTTTCATGAATGGGGGTGTTAGATGAAGAGTGCTAGATAGAAGTGTGAAGCTTGAGTACCGTCTTGAGCCCCATTCTACCGTCAGTGTCTCCCTTCTCTCTCTCTTTTCTTTGGCCCTTCAATCTGGCTGGCTTTGATCCCCCTGAGCCTTGAAGGTCCGGTGTAGATTGGGGAGTCCTTTGTGGGGATGTGCCGAGCAAGAGTGACAGCGGTGACAGCAGTGATAAAAACATGTCCCCCCCTCCTTCCTGTATTGTCCAGCACAGACATGCTGTTCACAATGTGTAACCTTTCGATAGGCGACCAGGCGTTAACCCTCACAGTGCTGAAGTCGTCCAGATCAGCGCAGGCTCACGCGGTGGACACCATAGACTCGGTGTCCGGAATCAAAGTAAAAATTTGTCAAATAAAGGTCTCTCGAGTCGTCAAACCAGGCGAGTCGCAGAATCGCTGAGCCTTTCACGCTACACGAATTAAGTCATTTGCGATCAGTTACTTGGTGGACATAGTACTGCACGTACTACACGAGGCACATAATCCCCATGATCCCCGAAAGTTCTAGTATCGTGCGTCACCATATTGCACAGAAACCAGAAAGAAAATCTGAGGGGATATTGATTGAGAAGATGCAAGAGGCTTTGCTGCACCTAACAACCATTTTGGGAAGGACATCCCAAATATTTTCTCACAGAAACATGTTTATTGTTTACATTTTGCCCTTGCGCTCCAACACAAACAGATGAATGATCAACTGGATTCAGGGATCTGCTGCGCGCGACCGCAGATCGAGTTGAGTTCCTCTCAGACTCTCATTGGCCGCTTCTCAGCGGTGATCTTGCAACTCGCAGAGGGGTTCACGCGATGCTATTTAACACAGAGTGCCTGGAAGTATTTCTGACTTTAAGGAGGCCTCAAACTGGTGTGAAAGCTGGTGTTTAAGCACAAGAGCCATTTGGAAAAGAAGATATCGAAAGCATTGCGTTGTGGTCCAAAAAGTGTTTGATTTGGCGTAGCTCAAAACGTTGAAACTGTAGGGAGGGATGTTTAAAACACAGCATGGCGTTGAACTGCGTACAAGCCTTTGTGCAGTAATTTACTGGCAAGCTGTCGGGTGATTAAAAACAACGCGCTTGTCATCTTTTTAGTGTGGCCCTATTAACACAGATTCAATGCCAAATGATTCCAAATGAAATATGTTCCTGCTTACTGTGTGTGCTGTGTAGCGGTGACAGCGACCCTCGGTCAAAATGCTAAAAAATCTGCCGATGATATAAAGTGCTTGTAGGTTCGTTTGCTGTAAACGACGAGAGCGTGCACTGAAAGAAAATGGAGCATGACACGAAACTGTACACCTCTCTCTTTGGTGGAATGAAACCCTTTAGGTTTGGCACAAATAAAACATCTTGCAGGACATTCTCACACATCTAACTCTATGAACCTACGTGCACGCTAGCAAACGAAAAAGCAAGCGTTCATTCTCCAAATCTCAAAAAACAATTGTCTCAACATACCTCTTCTTTTTCTATCTGCAATTCAGGGAGGAGAAGGAACGCTGGATCAGGGCGAAGTACGAGCAGAAGCTGTTCCTTGTGGGCCTGCCGCAGTCGGACGTGCCCCTGGGGCAGCAGCTCCTGCGGGCCGTGGTGGAGGACGACTTGAGGATGGTGGTGCTGCTGCTGGCTCACGGCACGAAGGATGAGGTGAACGAGACTTACGGCGACGGGGACGGCCGCACAGCGCTGCACCTCTCCTGCGCCATGGCCAATGTGGTCATCACACAGCTGCTAATCTGGGTAAGAGCCACGTAATAAAGATTAAAATCCAAAAGATAAAAACAGTCGCCAGCTAGTATGTTTGGGACTGGCTAAAAGTTTGTGTGTTTATATATTATTTAAGTTTATATTTCCAGCCATTTCTACAATTGGATACACTCTGTAATCGTACACTAATTTTTTTTCCAGTTAGACCGAACGTCCTTGTTAGATGAGGCATTAATATACACGTGTGATCTATCTGCCAGCCAGAACTACTGTATCATAGAAAACCAGCATAGAAAGTATAGACACTCAACACATTTTGATTATAACAATAATTAAACTAAGATGTTAGTCCAAGCCAAATCATAGGCTTCGAAGACGAGGTTGTTCTTTGAGTCCACATGTTTCCAGCTGTTTCAGAACCAACATTTTTTTTTTAAATGCAGACCTTTTGTGCATACCTCATCGCTGATACTGTGCCAGTGTGAACAGCTGAACTGGCATGGAGAGTCTGCGATGCGATACCGTGATGCTTTTTGTGGAGGCTCGGCCCTCTGTAGCTCTGATTGTGACTGAAAAAAGGAAGAACAGAAATAAAATTTGAGCCTTAGAACCTAATAATTAAATGTAGTCCAGCAGGCACTTAAGTTCCCAAAGCATAGAGCGAGGTTGTTAATGTTAAGGTTAATTAAGGTCCACAGCTCTTTTATTATCCAATTAAGCAGACTAAAGCTATGCACGGATGTTTAATGTACTGCTGTATCGGGTATCGTTACAAACCGCAGTAACGATCTGCCGTTTGTACATCATAGATTTCTCATTTCTGTAGCAAGAGCAGGTTTTGATTCGTTGATTTAATTTTCATATTTGTTATGTAAAAATCACCCTGTTCGTCTTATTACATGCTTGTCCTGTGTACAGTATGGTGTGGATGTGAAGAGTCGCGACGCCCGCGGTCAGACGCCACTGTTCTTTGCCCAGCGAGCAGGAAGTCAGGAATGCGTCGACATCCTCGTCCAACACGGCTGCCCTTCGGATTCCGGTGGCACGTCACCACCGACCGCCGTGCGGCACAACCCCAACGCCAACAACAACAACGGACAGTGCGAGATCAACCGAAGCATTAGCATCATGTAGATCCCAAACGCCGTGGTGTAAAGCCTTCAGTGTCCCAGTGCCATGATACTGTGACTTCCTTCCCTGCCTTTAGCCATTTCCACATGAACGCCACTGTTTGTCGTGTCGCCCTCCGCATAAAAATCTTCCTGTTGTTCCATCGTGTCGAGTCAGTGTGTAAATGAGAACGTGCCAGGTTAACCCCCCAAAAAACTCTTGATATATTATATGGATGCGCTGCACTATAACACCATTAACTCAATGTGTAAAGCCATTAAAGGGTTAAGCCTAGGGTAAGTCATTTTTAGAAATATTTCTGTTCGGATTTCAAAAACATGCATACAAATAATTTTTGGTTCGGATTTTAAAGACGGCGGGGGAAAGAAGAAAAAAAAAGCCTGTATACTGATTACGGGAAGACGCGAACCTGTTGTATTGTAGATTTTAACAAGGTGCAGGTCATCGGACGAAATTTTCCGTCTTGCGCGTCCGATCTCGTCGAAGAATTTTCTCCGCGTTCATCAAAGCAGTTAGCCGCCTAAGAATACCTCTTCAGTCGAGGCTGAAGGACATGATTACCCCGAGCTGAGAATAATACGTCGTTATCAGGGCTTTGTGAGATGGATTCGTGAAGTGGTCTTCTGACTGTTTGACACTGGGGTCTACATACACGTTATATATATCTCGAATGAAAGATCTGTTAGGTGACCTGCATTTGCTGTGAACTTGTGTGCGTGCTTAGAGAATGCTCATTTACCTCCTCCATACTTGATTATGCATTGACGAGGACATTTTCCATTTTGTACTGATATAGAATAACAGCATTCGGGACGGTACGACAGATTGTGTATATAGTAGCTTATATTTCCTTCTGACTGCCTCATCCTACCATTTAGGTGCTAAACGATTAGCAAAAAAAACAACAACAAAAAAAAACAACAACAACGCTTGACCAACGTCGTTGCCTCTCTAGTGACTCTTAAAAGGATGTAAGCTATTGCTGGTAAGGATACTAGCATGGCTTTTGAGTTCCTGATTAGCCATGCTAACTTTTCTCGTCAAATGTTATTCTTTTTTGAAATTCTTTTTACCTTAAAACACCACTTAGATTCATCTCAAGTCATGCTAATGAGCTATGAGGGAAGGAAATAGCAAAGCAGGATGCTTTCGAATCTGATCTGTTTACGAAATCGGACAATAAATCATGTTAATATTTCTTTTCTGTTTTTTTTTTTTTTTTTTTAAATACCATGCAGTATTTTACGTTTGCAGAACATTTGTTTATTAGCTGCTCCAATCATATCTGAACAGTCCGTTGAAAGAGAATTCTGTTAATCATTTAATAGAGATGCAAAAACAGTAAATACATTTTTTTAAATGACTTATTCCTCTTTTGTGAACAATTAGGCAGCTTCATGTTGATTCGAATCAATGAAATTGTACATCTGCAAAGGTGCCGACATTTACAGCTTTGGACCCCTTGCTACCAATTTCTTTCCCAAATACATCTCGGGGGCAGGGGGGGTTGAGAAAACACTGTAGTGACCTGAAACCAACCACTGGAAAAGGAAACCACGTTTTTCATCTTCTTCTCAGTTCACTGTGGTGTGCGGGCATTTCACTTTTTATCAATCCTCACCTGGTATGACCATTATATCCACTCCATAATGCCCCGTTACCCTGTACCCATTTTTGTGAAATATCCTAAAACAGAAATGGTTCTGTACATCATAGATGCCGTCTCTACTTTACTTTCCCTTTGTCGTGTTCGCCATAGCCAAAGCTTTTGTGGAAAGTGATCTTTGACTGTTATTAAACTAGCCCTAAAAACCCGCCACTCGCAGATTTGCTCTTTCCGACCTTGTTCCAAAACTAGCCCAATTTGGTCTAAAAAAAAAAAAAAAAAAGCAAACCTCGCAACACCACAGGTGGAAAAGGCATTTCACTCAACGCAAAAGGAACATTTCAAAGTTATGTACGCATTTACTTCTGGTAGAGCGTACATAACTTTGGTGTCTAAATTCAGGAGCCTCTGTCATGTGAGGCAATAGAAAGTGGGTGGAGCTACAGGCTCTTTTGTTGATTCAAATAATAATAATAATAATAATAATAATAATAATAATAATAATAGTAAAAACTGGAGAAGCTGCTTGTAAGCATCATCACACCAAACCTTTGCCTTACTGTTTTCTTAAAGAAGGGGGAGAGAGGGTTCCGTGGTAAAATCTGCTAGCATTTTTTTGCTAGCGATGTTGGCACCTCTGCATCTGAACTTCATTCTTATATTTTACCCCCCAATCAAGTATTGAATTATTATGACAAGGGAAAAAAATGCAGCTTGTCTTCATTTCTTGGCCTGGATAATAATTCCAAAATCAAGTCGTCTGTGTATTTGATTGGTTCTACTTTGTGCTAAATGGCTCGAGAGCTGGTGCGCCAATGAAATGCCTCTGAATGGACTAAACTTGCAGAAGTACCTGCACACTTCTCTCTCTCTCTTTTTTTTCTTTCCCCAAGAGAGCATTTTAGCCCTCTTTCAGTTTACTTTGTTTTTTTTCCCCCAGTACCATGCATTGGTCTCAATGTGCCTGTCATCACATTGCCTGACCATCAAAGGTACTTTTTTGTGTATAATGATGTACATTTGACATATTTATAAAAAGATGCCGGATGTAAATATTGTTTTGTTTTTTGTCGCTTTTATTAAACGGTTTGTTCTTTTTTTTCTTTTTCTTCTCTCTTCAATTTTTCCATTGTTTTTACATAATGAAGTGACTTCATGAGTGTGTGCTCGGATGCTTGGCTGACTATTGACATAATAAACACTCGAATAAAATGATTTATACCATAGCACCGAGTGTTGTTCTTTCATTAATCAGTTTGTTCATTATGGTAAAAAAAAAAGAAAAGAAAAAAAAGATGGGTAATAGTTAATCACAATGCGGAGAGCACGTGGTATATACGAGTTCCCTCCCTCTTTTCCTGCATATGCGTATCCACTTTTGTGTTAGTTCCATCTAGTGTGTATTCCCGTGTCGTTTCCAGGGTTTGGGATTCACTACGATCCTGACCAGGATAAAGTGCTTACTGAAGATGTATACACGAATAAAGTGATCTTATTTCCTACCCTGTTCGTGATTTATTTCTTAACCTCATCCTTGGCATCCTTCTTGTTTAATTTTAGCCAGCTCCTTTCTTTTCCCTCTCGACTTCCCTCGTCAGAAATCTGTCTCACCTTCTCCCTGCTGTTTGCCTTCACCTATCTCTCTTTCAGTCTCTTCTCACAATCTCTGCCTGCTGTGCTCTCTGCATCCCTCTTCTCTCGCTCCCTCTCGCTTTCTCCTCCGCCACCCCCCCTTGCGTTAATTTGCTTGAGAATGCATTAGCCGTAATGAGAGCCGAAGGCCGAGGGAATCCTCCAGGGTTCCATTAATCATTGCTCCTCAGACAGCCAACCTTGATTACAAGTGGCAAGAAATTCATTAGAGCCGCGCCTCTGACAACTTTTATCTCCGCCACTGGATCTGACTCATTAGGCAGCCAAATTAAGGCTATGATGGCCCTGATGAAATTCATCGCTTGTTTATCTTGTGCGATTCGATGCATCTGCCCATATTTTCAGGCTCGTGGGCGTCCTCCGCACACATACCTCCCCCACCACCACCACCACCACATTCCATCCCAGACACTCCACGGGATTCAGGCCTCCTTTGATGACTACTCTGATCCTACTGCCTGGAAGAACCTGCTTCTGCTCTGAGGAATACCTTGGCATTGAGGATGATACAATGGTAGAAACCCAGGATTGTGCAGAAGGTAGCATTGCTCCAATCCAGAATGATTACGTTACTTTCTGTGTGGAGTTGGGCATCTTCTGACTGTGAGTTTCTTCTGGGTTCTCTGGTTTCCTCCCAGCAGGTGGATTGGCTAAGATAAATTCCTCTTAGATGTGAATGAGTGTGTGTGGTGCCCTGCAATCCAGGGTGTATTCCCTCACACCCTGTGTTCCCGTGATAGCCTCCAGATCCACCATTGCCCTAGTCACAGGATGGTATTACCAAAACACACACAGGTTCCTTCTTAGATTTTTTTTTTCTATTCCCTCCCATTGTGTTAAAGGGAACAGAGCTGGAACAACCATACAGCGGCGGTTCCTTCCTCGTGCCCCGGTATTCCCGGGATAATCTCCGGATCCACCACAAACCTGACCAGCAAGCACTTGATTCATCTCGATGCATCTTTTCATTTTCTGATCAACATATTCATAGGGACACTGTTTAGTTCGTTCATTCAGTGACGGTCATTCCAACTCCGCACAACTGGAAAAGGAAAGCTCTGTAGAAACCTCTGCGTTTTGGTAATAGCATCCTATCACTAACAACGGCAGAACTGTAATTATACAATCAACCTACTTGTGCTAATTATCCCGCTCATAAAAGCTGACTTGAAATTAAATGAGATGAACCCAAAGGGAGGTTTTCCTTTATTTTTCCACAGCTATTTGAAAATGTTCTTACCTGTGAACTCCACAGGGGCACAACATTTAATATAGCACACTGAGTCTAATTGCAGTCAAGTTTGTTGGGAATCTCTCTTGAATACATGATCAACTCACTGGTCACGGAAATGTTTTGTAAGTGATTGCGCTTCACTGTTTTTATATACGTCATATCAGGAACCGAGAGTAAGTTATTAGCATGATGTTGCATCGAGCTCTTCACTAAAAAGCTCTCATTATATTTCTTACATTGTCATCCCTGTAACAGAAGACTTTTTCCAAAATGATCCAGGCGATTCCATGACTTGGGTCCCATTTAGCTCAAACACTTAAAAAGGAAAACATTTGTCAACATTTCATATTTATATATATATATATATATATATATATATATATATATATATATATATATATACATATATATATATATAAATTTAAATAACCTATAATGACCAACTTGTGGAAATTGTGGAGATTCGCAGATTAACGCAAAGAATTGTACAATTTTGAGAATTTTACATTTTCCAGGATAAATTTTAGATATAGTGGGCTGGGAAAGGCAAAAAATAAATAAATAAAAAAAATAAAACCTAATGTTTTCCAATTGTTGTAGATTTTGTAGGTTTTATTAATGTTGTAAGTTACTTACCTGAAACATGCACACAGGTTGTTGTGAAGGACACTTTACTTGTGTTTAAAATGTCATTGACCTTTACTTTACGCACACATTTGCAAACGTAATAGCGCCCTAATTATTGAATCACCCACATAGCAGACTTGGACTTGGAAGTAAACTTGAACCTCAGCTGACTGCTGAATGCTAATATTATCGTGATAATTACCGCTAGTGTTTAGTTAAAAGTTCGCCTAAAGCACGATAACTCAGTCTGTACACTGTACTCTGACGTGTTTAAGAGTTATGGGGTGTGCTTTCACGTCTTGGTGTTAAAATTTGTCCGCGCCATTAGCGCTTAGCTAAAGGCTTCCTCACGAACACGGCTAGCTGCTAATGGCTAAGCAGCGGGTCTGTCAGAAAAGGCGATAATTCGCCTTCGCATTTTGTGTCCAAATTCAAGAAAGTTGACGAAATATATTTAGGGGAAAGGGTCTCATTACTTCAGTAATGCTTTAAAAAATAATAATAATAAAAAATAAATTTAAAAAACGCCTACATTTTAGGTCTTATATCCCACGAAGCCGTTGAGGTAGGTGAGGATGGGGTCAGTTGTAACCTGTGTTGCCAGTTGTTTACAAAGGAACATAGGTAGAACATGCTCAAAACGTCTAGAAGTTACCATATGACGCAATAGCCTAATTTGCATAACTGCAATCAT